>NW_011494929.1:137256-147645 GCF_000754665.1 Bison bison bison
GTTTGTGACATTGTACAGGAGGCGGTGATCAAGAACATTCCCAAGTAAAATAAATGCAAAAAGGCAAAACGGCTGTCTGAGGAGGCCTTACAAATAGCTGAGAAAAAAAAAAAAGAGAAACTAAAGGCAAAGGAGAAAAGGAAAGATATACCCATATGAATGCAGAGTTCCAAAGAATAGCAAGGACAGATAAGAAAGTCTTTCTCAGTAATCAATGCAAAGAAATACAGGAAAGCAATAGAATGAGAAAGACTAGAGATCTCTTCAAGGAAATTAGAGATAACAAAGGAAAATTTTATGTGAAGATGGGCACAATAAAGGACAGAAATTTTATGGACCTAATAGAAGCAGAATATATTAAGAAGAGGTGGCAAGAAGACACAGAACTATACAGAAATATCTCAATGACCCAAATAACCATGATGATGAGATAACCCACCTAGAGTCAGACATCCTGGAGTCCAAAGTCAAGTGGGCCTTAGGAAGAATCACTACAAGCAAAGCTAAAGTAGGTGATAGAATTCCAGCTAAGCTATTTCAAATCCTAAAAGATGCTGCTGCTAAAGAGCTGCCCTCAATATGCCAGCAAATGTGGAAAACTCAGCAGTGGCCACAAGACTGGAAAAGATCAGTTTTCATTCCAAACCCAAAGAAAGGCAATGCTGAAGAATGTTTAAATTACTCCGCAATTGCACTTATCTCACATGCTAGCAAAGTAATGTTAAAAATTTTCCAAGTGTAATTCCAACAATACGTGATCTGAGACCTTCCAAATGTTCAAGGTGGATTTAGAAAAAGGCAGAGGAACCAGAGAGCAAATTCCCAACATCCATTGGATCATGGCAAGAGCAAAAGAGTTCCAGAAAAACATCTATTTCTGCTTTATTGACTATGCCAAATTCTTTGACTGTGTGGATCAAAACAAACTGTGGAAAATTCTTAAAGAGATAGGAATACCAGACCACTTTATCTGCTTCCTGAGAAATCTGTATGCAGGTCAAGAAGCAACCATTAGAACCAGACATAGAACAATGGACTGGCTTAAAAGCTATGACAAACCTAGACAGTGTATAAAAAGCAGAGACATTACTTTGTAACAGAGGTCCATCTAGTCAAAGATATGGTTTTTCTAGTAGTCATTATGGATGTGAGAGTTGGACCATAAAGGAAGCTGAGCAGCGAAGAATTGATGCTTTTGAACTGTGGTATTGAAGAAGACTCTTGAGAATCCCTTAGACAGCAAGGAGATCCAACTAGTCCATCCTTAAGGAGATCAGTCCTGAGTGTTCATTGGAAGGACTGATGCTAAAGCTGAAGCTCCAATACTTTGGCTACCTGAAATGAGGGATTGACTCACTGAAAAAATGCTGGGAAAGATTGAAGGCAGGAGAAGGGAACACCGAGGACGAGATGGTTGGATGGCATCACTGATTCGATGGACATGAATTTGAATAGGCTCCAGGTGTTGGTGATGGACAGAAAAGCCTGGCATGCTGCAGTCCATGGGATCACAAAGAGTCAGTCTCGACTGAGGGACTGAACTTAACTGAATTTCATGAATCCTCTTAAATAGTTCTTGGTTCCTACAGGGCTTTACAAACTGTCCTTATAGAACATTACTCATGTAGAATGACCTATATAAATGCAATTATACTAGTGTATTGTTGTGTTCTTTAACAAATAATCTATTTATAGAAGTGAACTCAAATTATTCAATTTAATTGATGTAAAATACAAATTAAATTTTGACACTTGATAGCACTTTAGAAGGTAAAGAAATCTCCAAAAATAAAAGAGAAAAAGATTTGTTTCACTTTTTTTTTTATTACAGATTAGCAAAAAACCTATTACCTTTTTAGAAAAAAAGTTGTTTCATGGTTAAACTTTCAATTTACCTGAGACTCAACACAGCAAACAACAAATTCCAAGTTTCAATTTCACTCTTATTGTATAAGTGCAATTGCATGTCTTGAAACACCCCAAAATGTATTTCATTTATTCCTTGTTTTGTTCCTCAAAGAAAACAGAACAATATATTATATGCTTCTCATGAAATGGAAGGTCAGTACAAATGAAACATACTTCTGGATATAACTACAATGTGTTACATAATTTCAGTATTAGTTTACTGCAAAACAAAAGGCTCAACATATGTTACACATATTGATATGCTAAATACAGATATATTTAAAGTCTTTTCTATTGCTTCCCTGGAATTAAGAATTCTAGCATGCACAGTGCATTATTTATTATAATTGGAAATGATGGCTTACAATATGAATTTGATGGTCAATTATGGAATATAAATTTGTAAGCCATATTATATAATCAGTCATCAAAAGAAAATACTTAGAAGGATATGCTCTAAATTTCAGATTTCAATTAATGTAGTTTATTGATCTTAAAGTTTATGCATATTTAAGAGCTTTCATAGATTTGCAAATAAAAAGAAGCTGATTCTCTAAAATCATTTAGAGGAATATTTGCAAGTGAAATTTTTTTATTTAGTCTTATCTACAATAGTCCCAATTAAAAGTATTTTCTTTTAAATATTCATAAGTGATATGTCTCTGAGTAACACTGAGAAATAGGCAAAAGACAGGCTGATTTTATGCAGTTTTGAAATTAAAATAATTTACCCTGACTAGTTTTATAGGATAAGAAAGGATTTGTTATTTTACTTATTTTACTGTAAGGAAGTAAGGTTTATTTCCTTACAATTTCAATTAAACCACAGATTAATTGATGACAAATTCATTCACCTTCTTATACAAAAATAATGTAAAAATAATAAAAAACTATTTTACATGGAGCATAACAGTATAACAGTAGTCAGATCAATGTACATATAATTTAAAGTACTAACAGCAAGTTGAAAAAGTAGCAATCTAGCCTGTTCTTCTTACTGTTTTTCCTTTAAATCTAAATATTTCTATACCTTGTGAAGCACTTAATATTTGCTTTTTTTTTCCCCTGAGTGAAAGAATAGGAGAAATCCAGAATTCAGTGACAATGATTGCAAAAAATCATCACCAATAATCATTATAACATTATTTTTTTATTTTGTCTTATAACCACTGAAAATGGGATGTCAATCATATTGTCAAGTTTTGATTCAATTGTCACTATTTCTCCTACTGCTATTTTCCTACATAATTTACTGATTCACAATTAACAGAGAGAAAATTATGCTGAGTCTGAAAAGGAGAAAGAGGCCAAGTGGGCAGGGGTAGCCCCAGGAGAGTTTTGTGGTATAGAAGTCAAAGGAAGACAACATTTTAAGAAGAAAGAGGGGTCATTAGTGAGCATTACACAGAGAGACAAACCAAACAATGTGTATGCCTTATACAAGGTCCCTAAAATTGTCAAACTCACAGACACAAAGAGTAGAATGGTAGCACCCATGGGCTGGGGAGAAGGGGTCTAGTGGGGAGTTGGTACTCGATGGGTATAACTTTACAGTTTCTCAAGACAAATTGTAGAGTCCTGCTGTACAACACTGTGCTTTAACAAGACTATATTGTACACTTTAGAGTTTGTTAATGGAATATATTTCATGTTAAAGATTTCCCTCAATTAAAAAAAAATGAGTGGGGAATAAAAATTGGCTTTAGAGACATGGCAGTAAGCCATCACGTCTATATGAGGCTTTTTGAAAATGTAGCATGAAAGCCATTCCAGTGGATTGTTGACTGAATGAAAGGTGATGAAACAGAGAGCAACTCTAGGAATGCTTTTACCCAGAAAATCTAGGTAAAAAGAAGGGTTTAAATTCAAGGTAATATATTCTTCAACAATGCCAGTTTTATTTTTTAAGTTTAAGTAAAAAATATTGATAGGTTTCAAATATTAAATATTAAACAGGTGTCATAGGTCACATATGGCAATATTGGAAGAGAAGCTTTCGTGGATTGGAAAATTTGAATAGGACAGTCAGTCAGTCAGTTTAGTTGCTCAGTGGTATCCAACTGTTTGTGACCCAATGGACTGTAGCCTTCCAGGCTCTTCAGACCATGAAATTTTCCAAGCAAGAATACTTGAGTGCATTGCCATTTCCTACTCCAGGCAATCATCCTGACCTAGGGATCAAAATGTGTCTCCTGAATCTTCTGCATTGTCAAGCAGATTCTTTACCATTGTGCCACTTGGGTGTGTATGTGCATATGTGTGCACACTCATACTCAGACAGGTCTGACTGTGACACCATGGACTGTAGCCTGCCAGGCCCCTCTGTCCATGGAATTCTCCAGGCAAGGTTACTGGAGTGGGTTTCTACTTGCTTCCCCAGGGGATCTTCCAGATCCAGGGATTGAACCCATGGCTCTTGCCTCTCCTGCATTGGCAGGCAAATTCTTTACCACTAGAAATGCTACCTGGGAAGCACTTATATATGATTTGTTAATAATTTCTTTGTAAAAAAATATATCTGTACATACCTTCACAGTTTTGAATTTACTCTTAGTTATAGCAGCATTTTATATTACTTCTTAATGAGCTACATTATGGGTATTGATTTTTAAATCATTTATAGGCAAGTTTTATTTTTAATAAGTCCTTTTATATCAAGAATGTGAAATGTTCCTTTGTTAGCACATATCACTTCACCTTTGTTTAAATTCATCCTCTTATCTTTTGTCTTCCTTTCATATAAAATTTAGAAAATCATTATTTTTTCCAGGAGAAAATCAACAGTGGGCTCTGCATAGTAAAGTGTACTAACTGAAGTAGACATTTAAAAAATGTATTCTATTTTATGATGCAACAACACATGGTATGGTTGACCTACTCAGTCGGCTGTGGCAAACTACCTGGGCTAGCTATCACACTGCACACATACAGGTTGATCATTTAATTTGAAATTTAAACTGTTTGAGCTACATGGAAATCTAACCAAGTAGCAGAATATGATAGTTTGTGGCAGGAGATAGATTGGCTTCAGGCCAAACACTTACAAGAAGCCTACTGTTTGCTTCTTCTGATAGGAGATAGTTGGACTCCAATTTAGGAATTTACAATCAGCCTCCAATTTACTCTCTGAAACAGCAATAGGATAAATAGCCAGACTTTGTTTCCTGTGGACACTTTAAGATAACAGTTATGGCGGGGACAGAGAGGGGTTAAGCCCTGTTTGAATAAAAGATCAAGAGGTCATATAGTTTCCCTCTTTAGGCAAGAAAGACACTACATATGTGCTGTAGGAAGTCTCATTGGGGGTCAAAAAGAAGGGGCATAGGAAGTGATACCACGTCCCCTTCCCTGCTCCCTCACCATCAACTCATATCCTCTGAGCTGGAAACAAGCTGCACACATATTGGTGAGGGTCCTAGTGCAGGTCAAGTGTAGAAAAATAAATCCGATAATTGGTCACAGGTAAACAAAGACTGATTATAAATTGGAAAAGGAATACGTCAAGGCTGTATATTGTCACTCTGCTTATTCAACTTATATGCAGAGTACATCATAGTAAATGCTAGACTGGATGAAGCACAAACTGGAATCAAGATTGCCAGGAGAAATAGCAATAAACTCAGATACACAGATGACACTACCCTTATGGCAGAAAGTGAATAGGAACTAAAGAGCCTCTTGATGAAAGTGAAAGAAGAGAGTGAAAAAGCTGGGTTAAAACTCAACAGTCAAAAAATGAATATCCTGGCATCTGGTTCCATCACTTCATGGCAAATATATGGGAAAACAATGGAAATAGTGAGAGACTTTATTTTTCGGGGGCTCCAAAATCACTGCAGATGGTGACAACAGCCATTAACTTAAAAGATGCTTGCCCCTTGAAAGAAAAGTTATGAACAACTTAGACAGCATATTAAAAAGAAGAGACATTACTTTGAAACAAGGTCCATCTAGTCAAATCTATGGTTTTTCTAGTAGTCGTGTATGGATGTGAGAGTTGGACCATAAAGGAAGCTGAGCGCTGAAGAATTGATGCTTTCGAACTGTGGTGTTGGAGAAGACTCTTGAGAGTCCCTTGGACTGCAAGGAGATCAAGCCAGTCAATCCTAAAGGAAATCAGTCCTGAATATTCATTGCAAGGACTGATGCTGAATCTGAAGCTCCAATACTTTGGTCACCTAATGTGAAGAACTGACTCATTGGAAAAAACCCTGATGCTGGGAAAGATTGAAAGTGGGAGGAGAAGGGGACGACGGAGGATGAGATGGTTAGGTGGCATCACCAATTCAATGGCTATGCGTTTGGGCAAGTTCTGGGAGTTGGTGATGGACAGGGAGGCCTGGCGTGCTGCAGTCCATGAGGCTGCAAAGAGTCGGACATGACTGAGCGACTGAACTGACTGAACTGAAACAGAGACTGGAAGGCCTACCCTATATAAATGACTTTGCCACCTTTTTACTGTGCTCCTCCTCATTGAGGGGAGGTTCACAGCATTCCTCTCTGGATGTATATTTCTGTCTTCATTCTGTCTTAACTAAACAAACTGTTTCTCTGTGTGCTCTCCCACTTGCTGTGCTATGTCTCTAATAATAAAATTTGTATCTGTTTTTACAGTTTTTGCCTCCTTAAGAAATGCATTTTTCATTGGGTCAGGAGCCAGAGGGGCTTCCCTGGTACCTCAGCTGATAAATAATTCACCTGCAATACAGGAGATACTGGTTCAATTCCTGGGTTGGGAAGATCCCCTGGAGAATGGATAGGCTACCCACTCCAGTATTATTGGGCTTCTCCTGTGGTTCACATGGTAAAGAATCTGCCTGCAATGCAGGAGACCTGTTTTGGATCTCTGTGCTGAGAAAATCCCCTGGAGGAGGGAATGGCTACCCACTCCAGTATTCTGGCCTGAAGAATCCTCATGGCCAGTGGAGTCTGGTGGGCTACAGTCCATGGGGTCAAACAGAGTCAGACATGACTGACTCTGCACACACATGCACATGCACACAGACCCAGGTGGCACAACGGTAAAGAATCTGCTTGGCAATGCAGAAGATGCAGGGGACATCCAGACACAACTCGGTGACTAAGCACAAGAGACAGGGAAAACTTGCCTCTAGCCTCCAGCCCTTGCTGATCTGGTGGTTACGATTCTTTATTTTCATCCTGGCTACCCAGTTCAATTCCAAGGCAGGGAGCTAACATCTTGCTTCAAGCCACTACTCACCACTGTCTCTTTGAGATCCATCTGGAGGATACAAAATCAGGTTTATTTAAGAAAATATTTGGTGCGTCAAGTAAAAAATGCATTTCAGGGCTAGGCCTGCAATAGTTTAAAGTGTGGCTTGGGTTCCCAGCTGGAGACTGAGCAGATCATGGTGGTGAGAGCACCAAATCTTAGCCACTAGGCCAAGGGTTAGGGACAAGGCCCTGCATTTCGACTTTGCTAGAAAGAATTCCCACAAAGAAGGAAAGTAGTGAAGTAGGTAAAGTATTTATTAGGAGGAAAAAGAGTACAGTACATGTGGATAGAGACATGGGCAGACTCAAAGGGAGAGTCCCTGAGTCACGCTCCCTTGGCAGTTTGAATTACTTTTATGGGGGCATTTCTTTTGGATTTCCTTTGGCTAATTCTTTTGATTTGCCTGCTTCACATTCCATATTTGGTACATATCAGGATTTCCCCATACGTGTACACACATCTCTTAGGCAAAATGGTTTTACTACAAAGGCCGATAGGTAGAGCATCCCTTAGCATGACTCCCTCTTTGATGTCCAAGGAGACTTTCTGTGCACATGTAGCTAAGGAGGTCCCCTGACTTTGAGAATAAGAAATAAGCGGTCTGTCAGGGTTGAGCCTCCTCCTTTAATTGTCCTGATAGTCTTGTCTTGGAGTTTCAGTCCACAGGGAATGAATCTCCAATTGCTTTACCCTGGGGGAAGAGGGAGTATCTACTTCCAACCTCCTTTTCACAATTTAAAAGCTGAGAATTATGTTTTACTCAGTGGGAATTTTTTAGGACTTTAGGCCTTGAGGCAGAACCTCAAGTAACCCTCAGAGAACTGCTCCACGGAGGCAAGGGCAGGGGGGAGCTAGGGTATGCAGGAGTTTTGCAGCAAAGGGCAGGTAGTCCGAACATCAAAAGAGTATTATTAATTAAAGAAACCAGTATGTCAAGTTAAAGAATTTAGCAATTTTATGTGAATGGGAAGATATAAGAGTCTAGGCAATAAAAATCAATCCTTTGATAAACACTTCAGCTGTCTGGGGCCAGCATCCTGTGTTTCTACATCCTGAGTGTCCTCAGGGTTCACCACAGGGAGTAGCTACATTTGGAGGCCTGTTAGATGGCAGATATTCTTTTTCTTCCTGAGTTCCCTCAGAGCACACCAGCTCACTATTGGAAGTGGCTGCAATCACTGATGACTCTGAAATCCTTTGCTTACTGATGTGGTAGGCAGTATTCCATTTATCAGGTAAAAGACGTCCAGTGAATAATGAGGATGAGGTGGACCATGGCGGGGCACGATAGTGGCAAAGGCCGGGAAGACAGTTCTCGGTCCTCAGTGGCTAGCAGAGACTTTGTCACTAGCTAGTCTCCAAGAACAAGCATTGTTTCTGAGCACTGGGTAGCATGCAGATTTATGAGATGCTCCAATCTTGGAATAATCTAAACTGTTAATATAAAGCATTGGCTCAGGTGTATAAAACAAAAATTTAGTACCATAACTTGAGCAAAAAGTCCCCAAAGTTGGGGTAATTAACAGAGCTCATTGTATATCTGGATAATCAAAATTAAACTAAAATTATTCATTATTCATAGAAAAATATAAAACTTCATGGAAGTACATCTTGTTTATTAGTCTTACGAGCTCACTGAGACTGTATATGGGGCCTTCCTAGGAGGACATGGCAATTAAAAAGAATCCTGATAGAACAAGCTCAGGAACTGAATATCCTTGCCAATGTTTCTGAGATGATTTCCTGCTTGATATTTTATAATTTTGGTTTTGGTCAAAAACTTAGTTTAATGGATGGATTCTATTTATATCCTATGGTGAAGATTAATGAAATGGTGTCTTGGAAACAGAAGGTCAGTGTATATATTTTACAATTATGCACACTCTGCCTCTTTTCCACTTGTAAAAATATTTTAGTATTAAGCTTTATTATATTGCAAAAAAAGAAATCACCATAAGAAGATACAGCTACAAAAGCTATCTAAAAAGATATAAAATAATATTCTAGCCCCATCCATTAATATATCAGAGCTATACACTCTGATTTAATAATTTTAGAGCACATGATTAGAGTGGCTAATCAGAAATAAGGGTGTAGCTAGTCTTCTGTTTGTTATACGAGATCTTGGATATTTCTTAAAGGAGACCAAAAAAATAACAACTTGATTCAATCGTGCAACTTTTTACCCTCATTTATTGTATGTGAACAAAAGATGACTGTCATTCATTTCTATTCAGTTTCCAGATTCCTGTTGATATATTGCAAGAACAAGGCAATATTGTAAAGCAAGTATCCTTCAATTAAAAATAAATAAATTTTAAAAAGATTAAAAATAAGAGTTGAGATTGGCTTTTTTTTTTTTTGCAAACTAGCACATTATTGTATTAAGATTCCTGCTGTTACTGCAACTAAGTGCCACAAATAGTTGCTTTAAACAAATAAGTTTTACTATTGCATTTTTGAGGCAAGAAGTACAAAATTAGTTTTTCTGGGTTCAAGAATCAGTGATCACGTGATTCTATTTTTCTGGAGGCTTTTGGAGAAAATCCATCCCCGTGCCATTTTCAGATTTTAAAGGTTTCCTGCATTTCTTGGCTTCTATCTCCCTTCTGTCCTCAAATCCAGGAAAATAACATATTCTCTTCCTATCTTAAGGACCTTGTGAGTACATTGGACCAACTCAGATAATTCAAAATAACCTTTCCATTCAATGGTCCTTAACTCAATCACAGCTGCAAAGTCCTTTGTTGATATGTAAGGTAACACATACACAAGTTCATGAGATTAGGTGTGGACATCTTGGCAGAGCCATTATTGTGCCTACCTAGAACTGGACATGGAACAACAGACTGGTTCCAAATAGGAAAAGGAGTTCATCAAGGCTGTATATTGTCACCCTGTTTATTTAACTTCTATGCAGAGTACATCATGAGAAACGATGGACTGGAAGACACACAAGCTGGAATCAAGATTGCTGGGATAAATATCAATAACCTCAGATATGCAGATGACACCACCCTTATGGCAGAAAGTAAAGAGGAACTCAAAAGCCTCTTGATGAAAGTGAAAGTGGAGAGTGAAAAAGTTGGCTTAAAGCTCAACATTCAGAAAACGAAGATCATGGCATCCAGTCCCACCACTTCATGGGAAATAGATGTGGAAACAGTGGAAACTGTCAGACTTTATTTTGGGGGGGCTCCAAAATCACTGCAGATGGTGACTGCAGCCATGAAATTAAAAGACGC
>NW_011494929.1:148691-159644 GCF_000754665.1 Bison bison bison
TAGAAAAAAATTAAAAAAAATTTTTTTTGACACATAGTCTGTTGTATGCCACTTTGCAGATAGCTATACAAGTCCTTCTGAATTCTGGAAATAAGATGTTTTAATCTTTTCTTTTTTTCTGACACGATACATTTTTTGCCCCCCACAGGTGTGTGTGTGTGCATGCCTGTATGCTCAGCAGTGTCCAGCTGTTTGTAACCCCATGAAGTGTAGCCCCCCAGACTTCTCTGTCTATGGGATTTTCCAGACAAGAATACTGGAGTGGGTTGCCATTTCCTTCTCTAGGGGATCTTCCTGACCCAGGGATCAACCTGCATCTCCTGCATTGGCAGGCAGATTCTTTACCACTGAACCACCTGGGAAGCCAAAGGTACAGAGGAATACAAATTGTCTTTTATGCTAATCACATATCTTCATAAACAAATTCACCTATATTTGAAGGCTTGGCAAGTAATCAAAATCAATGCAGAGGTCCAGAAAACAAGGGCCGAAGATGACCAAAATGAAGTATCCAGGAATAATAATTTAAAAAATAATAATTTGAAAAACAATTAGTACCCACCAATTGGGATAAAAATCTGGAGTTAGAAATTCTGAGATTCTGAGGAACAGAGGTTTGTTTTGTTCATATGTGTATCAGCCTCCAATGCAGGAAACCCTGGTTCGATTCCTGGGTTGGGAAGATCCCCTGGAGAAGGGAAAGGCTACCCACTTCTGTATTCTGGCCTGGAGAATTCCATGGACTGTACAGTCCATGGGATCGCAGAGTGGGACATGACTGAGCAACTTTCATGTCACTATACCATTCAGAATATCAGCCAATTATCTTTAGATGATCCACACTTTTACTCATTTACACATGACCTGTATTTTCTAACATCAAGCTTCTTAGAATTTCTGCTGTATAGCTCAATTTTTCAGATACTTGTTCACTATGTCCAATACATTTTGTTTGAGGTTGTTTTATTTATTCTTTACTTTTGAAGGATATTTCACATGATATAGAGTTCTAGGTTGGTAACTTTTTCTCTCAACACTTCAATATTTCATTTCACTGTCTTTTTGCTTGTTTGGTTTCTGAGGAGAGAAGTGAAATTGCTCAGTCAAGTCCATCTCTTTGCGACCCTAAGGACTCATCCGTGGAATTCTCCAGGCCAGAATACTGGACTGGGTAGCCATTCCCTTCTCCAGGGATCTTCCCAACTCAGGTATTGAACCCAGGTCTACCACACTGCAGGCAGATTCTTTACCATCTGAGCCACAACTGGATATAATTCTTGTATTTGTTCCTCTATACATAGAGCATTTCTTTTTTCTCTGGCTTTTTCAAGCTTTTTTTTTTTTTTCCCTAAATCTTTGATTTTATTTAGTTTGAAAATGATATGCTTGGATGTTGGAATATTTTTTTTTTTTGACATTTATCCCACTTGATGTTCTCTGAGTTTGCTGGATCTATGATTTGCTGTCTAACATTAATCTGTAGAAATTCTGTCATTATTTTTTCAAATATCTCTTTTGTTCTTTTCTCTTTTTGTTCTTTTTGTACTCCCATTAGACTTATGTTACACTATCTTTTAGTTCTCTCATAGTCCACCATAATTTTGTTTTGTTTTGCTTTTAGGATTCTGTTATTATTCAAATTGGCTGAGTCATCTTGACTTATCTTTTCGTTGTGTCTGATACAGGTTTGCTCATAACAGGAAGTTTCAGTGATGTGGTCAGTTTGTGTTTCATATTCAGGTATCTCCTTTCTAAATGGCCCCAAAGCATGCCAAGACTTGTTGTTAAAATAAATTCTCATCAACTCTTAAAAGTTACTTTCCCCATTACTCAACTCCAGCATAGAGGATCTCCTGAATTGCATTGCCCACCAGGCAGGGCTGAGTGAACGGCAGTATAGAGTCGCCATACAGCCTCTTCCTGTTAGGAGTCTTATTCAAATCTGGCTGTCTTTTCTGTTACCTACTATATCTATAGGAACAGTATATTTAAAAAAGAGAAATCTGGTTTTAACAGAGAAGTCTGCCACCTCAAATGCCCGAAGAGGTAACTTCTCTACATCTTATAATGTATAAAGTTCCATTTTGCTTTTTATTCTTAAGTGGATGTGCTTACCTGCCACGGACCACTGCAGGCTGCTAGATCTTCACAGTTTATTTTTCACCTGTGGGAATGCAAGTACTTTTCTAAATAACTAGCGTGCCTTTGTAAACAACCACTTGCTTATTCTGACTGGTCTGTATAATATTATTAATGAATGGTTTTCAGTGGTACTGGTGTCTCCACAAGGATAATTCTCATAACCCTGATAAATGGTAGTTCTGGAATTTTTCATGGAACATAATCTTCTGATAGGTCTTCCAGTCATGCATATAATATCCATTTCAGCATGCTTTCTTCTCTGAAACATATATCATGGCAATTTGGACAATTCAACTGTGTTCAGTGGGGGGAAGCCTACTAGCAATTCTCAGCACTTCCTGGAAAATGATTAAGGTGCTACATCCTGCATACTGAAAATGTACCTCTCAGATTAAAAAAAAAAAGGTCTTCCTTACTTAATCTTATGTACTGCTTTCTTGGACCCTCAAACTTTATTATCCTGCACATTACATCAGAAGCTGCTGTTATATAAAGCAAGTATATAGGTATTATAGGGAAATTATATATAGGTATAATGCCTGATATAATAATATATTATATTAATATATATTAATCACATATATTATACTATATTTTATTATATTATACTATATTATTATTATATTATATACTATACTATATATTATATTAATTATATATTATACTATATTATTATTATACTATATACTATACCATTATACAATATATTATAATATATATATATTATGCTATATTATTATTATACTATAATCATATATATAGGTATTATATGGGAAATAGTAATTTTTATCCCTTATGTGGACTGGGCATATTTCAAACTGAGTTCTGGTATAATTTCATCTTGATTCTAGTCCCAATGGCCAGGAGGAAAGATGGGAGCAAATCCTGAGTGGCCATATTTTTTTTTTCACTGTATGGTAGAGGGTTGTACATTGTCTTGAAGTGCAAAACAGAGATAAATGCTAGTTTTTAACAGGTAGGAATGGATTATATGAGCAGGCTCAGAAGGTTCAAAGAAATCTTCAGAATTAAAAGTTCAGGGCATCCATGCAGATGTAAGCATTTCATGTATCAAGAAACCAGGCTTTTCTAATTTGAACTTAAGCTTGCCATAGAGAGCTGCTTTTGTTGGACATTTAATCATGAATGACGTTTAGCCACATGCTCTTACATCCTGGACTTGGTCTTGAACTTATTCCTAGGCTCTTTCACTATAATGTAAAAGATGTGAACTTCTCTGCATGAAATGGATTCCCTCTAACTTTCACACCTTGCTTTGTAGCCCAAGTCTTCATTATCTTGCTTTAGAGCACTAATGGGCTTCCCTGGTAGCTCGGCTGGTAAAGAATTCACCTGCAGTGCAGGAGATGCTGGTTCAATTCCTGGGTTAGGAAGTATCCCTGAAAGTATCCCTGGACTGGCTACCCAGTCTAGTATCCAGGCTTCCCTGTGGCTAAGATGGTAAAGAATCCACCTGCAATGAGGGAGACCTGGGTTGAATTCCTGGGTTGGGAAGATCCCTTGGAGGAGGTAGGGCATGCAACCCACTCCAGTATTCTTGCCTGGAGAATCCCCATGGACAGAGGAGCCTGGGGGGCTACAGTCTGTGGGGTCGGAAAGAGTTGGACACAACTGAGTGACTAATCACCCACACACAGAACACTAATGAGAAACAAAAAGAACACTAATGGCATTTAGCAATTGTCACCTGATCCTATTTTACTTATAACTTCGATCTCTTCTTTATATGTCAAACATTTGATACATAGCACCATCTATTTTTTTTCCCTTCTACCAATAAACCCTGCCAATTCTTCATCTGTAAGAGTTTTAAAGAGGTTCCCAGGTTCCACTAGTGGTAAAGAATCTGTCTTCAATACAGGAGACAGAGTAGACAGTAGATGTGGGTTTGATCCTTGTGTCAGGAGGATCCCCTGGAGGAGGAAATGGCAACCTACTCCAGTATTCTTGCCTGGGAAATCCCAAGGATAGAGGAGCCTTGTGGGTCGCATTCCATGGGGTTACAAAGAGTTAGACACGACTGAAGCAACTGAGAGCAAGGGTTTTAAAAGCTGAGAAACGAGTTGCCAGTCCAGATTCGATGCACGATACTGGATGCTTGGGGCTGGTGCACTGGGATGACCCAGAGGGATGGTACGGGGAGGGAGGAGGGAGGATGGGGAATGCATGTATACCTGTGGTGGATTCATGTTGATATATGGCAAAACCAACACAATATTGTAAAGTTAAAAAATAAAAAAAATAATAAAAAAAAGAAAGTGAAAGAAGAGAGTGAAAAAGTTGTTTCCATGTTAAGCTGAGAAGTCCAGACATTCATAGGATTACACTTTTCAGGAAATGACCTCAGGTGAGGCAGCTAGTTTCTGAAGTTGAGTTAGACTTTGAAGGAACTAAAAATGGAGTTTGCATGCTGATCGCATTTCCCATATTTAGACATCAAATCTTCCCTCAAAGGAGAAAGATTTCAGGCAGGGTATATCTCTACCACAATAGCAAAAGTAGTTGTAACGTGGAGAGAGTTTAACATATCTTTCTAGAAATGATTTGTTAAATGAGTTTGAAATATTTTCTTGCTTAGATTCCTGATATTTATATCAAGAATTCAATAAAATCTTCTTAAATTCATTAGAGAAAATGCTATCATTTCTACAAATTATTATGGCAGCCAAAGAATTGTGGCTATTTGGGAAAAGTAGAGAAAAGGCACATAAAAAAGTTTGGGAGGATGGATAAAATTGAAATCAAATAATAAAATGTAGTGACTAGTTTCTGTTCTGAATTTTGAAGGTAACTTTTTTTTTTTCCTAATTATTGTTTTAGAAATAAGATAGAGAGGAAAAATCACCCAAGTCAGGGGAACAGGATTGGCAGGATCAAATTTGTAGTATACAATTGGCCAAAGCAATGCACACAAGCAGTGAAATATCTGTTTTAGCAATAAGTATTAAGCCAGTAGTCTATTTAGACCTTTGTTTGAAGGCCCAGTGAACATTTTGAAGAAATGCACCAGGAAACAAACACCAGAAAAGTTATGCCTATTGACTCTTTGGGGATTTGTTGAGGAGTTGTTTAAACACTAAAATGAAGAGTTCTAAATCAGCTTAATAATTTATGTGCTATTGCTCTTGGTAACATTGAAAATAAACACTCCAAAGTGACTTTGGAGATACACAGTCAAGCCTGATGCAGCTGGCTGCTTACATCTTATATTTTTAGGGGAAAAAGTGATATAAAAAGCACAATTGCTTACAGGTATTCTTATCATAAAATATGACTTGAAGAAAATTTTTTTCTACATCTTGAATTTAATTTGAGTTACAGGACATATATATATTATACATTAAATATTATAATGAATTTTCAAAACTATCTAGGGAAGTAAACATCTTACAAAATGCAAAAATTGATGTTTATTTTTTTTAAAAAACACCTAAATTTAAATGAAAAGAACATAATGGAGTTTTCTACACAGGATCTAGTTATTTTGCTGCTTCTGTTTATGAAAGGTACACTTTTGTCTGCATGAACTTTGAAAGTTAATATAGCTATATATAAAGAAAAAAAAATCAATGCTACATGTCAGCATGTGTATATCATAGTTGAGCTTAGAGAAAAGGAAATTTATATCTGTGTGCTGATTCTGAGGTCTTTAACTGTTGAAATGGTATATAATTAAAACAGTCCTCCTAATAGAAATTATTTATTCTTCATTTAACTATCATTTAATAAACTAAATATGCAATGCATTTTTACTAATAGGCATACTGAATTTTATAATTTTATCTCATCATGAAAAGACTGTAAACTCAACATTACCTTATAAAAGTGGTTGCAACTGATAGAGTATCTTTTATCAAAAATGTTTATTTTATTTCTCCAAATGTTTATTATTCAGTTGTCTCATAATTCTCCAATTTTTAAGTCTTTTTTAAATTTTATTCAGTTATCTTGGGTATTTCAGTAAGAATATAGCATGAAGGAAAAATATCATTTACTGAGTGCTATCACAGTCCCTGGCCTAGGCTAAATCTTTTAGCAACATCATCACATTTATTCTTAACAATACACTTTGTGGGGTCGTGTTTTTTTTTTTTTTTTTCCCCCTTTTTGGAAAGGAAAACAAATTCTCCTTCTCCCTTCCTTAAATTAAGGGTGGGCTGCTCTCAAGTTCAGAAGGAGGGATGGGATTTCATAAATTCCAGAGAAATTCAAGTGAAAAGAAAAAAAAAATAGCAAAAACAAACAAAAACACCTTAAATATTTTGCAAGATCATCACTGTTGGGACATAATTTCATGAGTCTCTTCCGAGCAGAAACAAAGGCCTTATGGAATTTTTTAAACTATCTTTTCAAGACTTTTGATTCATTAACAGTTCTGTAGTTTAGTATAAGAAATCCAGTTCCACTCTAGTCTCACTAATACAGATGTTGCCAGTTTTTTATTCTTTGTACTAGCATTTCTGATTGGGATACAGAGCTATGTCACTGTGATTTTAATATTTGGTGCCCTAGTGATTAATCATTTGAACATCCATCTCCACGCTTATTGGTATTTAGGATAGGCTCTTAAGTAAAATTACTTTCAATGTTTGACACTTTTTTGAGGGGGAGGGGGATCCCGAGGAGACCAGGTTACCACAGTTCTCCAGCATCACACGTTGGTACAAGTTTCTCTGAGAAGGCCTCAGATTTCTCCACTCATTCCGCTTAAGGAGCACAGTCACATCCTGGAAAATCACTGACACCTGAGATCTTGCTGCCATCTGTTCAACAGCCATAGCGTCTTCCCAGCATCTTTCCTCTGTAAAGGAACAGAGTCTCCAGAATTTAGATCTCTCCCAGGCCTCTGGAGTTCCTCAGGCGAGAAGCTCCTGAACTGCCCCAGCTGGACCGCAACCTCGGGGCGGGACTACAGCCAGGTGCGCCAAACCTCAGGCCTGGCTGGAAGCTGCTCACTCCAGTGGCAAAACTCAGCGCCCCTCTATTGATGTTTTTAAAAATGGATGATCTATCTTTAAAAAAGAAAAAAAATTAGTGTATCTTACATATTATGTGAAAGAACTTTTTTTCAGATAGATGCAAATACATATATATAGCAAATATATTCTCCTTTCTGTGATTTGCCCTTTCACTATTTTATTTTTATATTTTTAATTTCACATTTTATTTATTTAAAAAATTCATTCATTCATTTTCTTTAGGGTTTTTCTTATGACTAACCATAAAAAGTATGAAATTTCAAAGGAAAGATTCCATTGAAAGTGGTACCTTCTCCCTCCTAATACATTTTTTTAGGCCAAAATTTTTTTAACTTTTGAAATTTCTCTAATAATTAGTGTTTTTTTTTTTTATTGGAGTATAGTTGATTTACAATGTTGTATTAATTTTAGGTATACAGAAAAGCGAATCAGTTATACATGTAGATATATCCACTCTTCTGTGAATTCTTTTCCCATACAGGCAATACAGAGTATTGATTAGAAAGAAAGAAAGTGAAGTCGCTCAGTTGTGTCCGACTCTTTGCGACCCCATGGCCTGTAGCCTACCAGGCTTCTAGGTCCATGGAATTTTCCAGGCAAGAATACTGGAATGCGTTACCATTTCTTTCTCCAGGAAATCTTCCCCACCCAGGGACTGAACCCGAGTCTCCCACATTGTAGACAGAAACTTTACCGTTTGAGCCACCAGGGAAGTCTAGAGTGCCCTGTGTTAATGCTATATTTAAATATGTTGTTGTTTAGTAGCCAAATCATATACAATTCTTTGTGACCCCATGGACCAGAAAATTATAAATTAATGAAATACATTTTATAAATCTTAACATTTTTGGTTTGCATTGTTGTGTCCTGGATTTTAAAAACATCCCTTTGACCTCTCCCCAACATCAAAAAATATTCTCCTATATTATCTTTCAGAAGACTTAATTTTATCTTGCAACAAATTGAACTTGATTATGGTATTTTAATTTTTCAATATATAGCATATAATTTCTTAATTATATAATATATAATATAAATATATATAATACAATATATAATACATTTATATATTATATTTTTATATAATATAAGAATATATATTATAATATATAATTTTACAACTTTATATAATATAAAATGTTGTTTTTGGTGTTTGTATCTATTTCATGACAAATATTCAAATATAATTTTTCCTGTATTTAATATCCTTATCTCCTATGCCTAAAAATTTTATTCACTTTTACATATTCTGTTAAGTGTTTTTTTCTTTACTATGAAATAACTTATATACATTTATTATTACTTTGTCCTGAATGTTTGTAAAAATTCCAAACAAAGTAATGCAAGTCTGAAATTTTCTCCTTTAAAAGGTTTTTGCCAAAACTTCCAAAACTCTGTTGAATAGTAATGGTGAAAGTGGGCACCCTTGTCTTGTTCCTGACTTTAGAGGAAATGCTTTCAATTTTTCACCATTGAGGATAATGTTTGCTGTGGGTTTGTCATATATAGCTTTTATTATGTTGAGGTATGTTCCTTCTATTCCTGCTTTCTGGAGAGTTCTTATCATAAATGGATGTTGAATTTTGTCAAAGGCTTTCTCTGCATCTATTGAGATAATCATATGGTTTTTATTTTTCAATTTGTTAATGTGGTGTATTACATTGATTGATTTGCGGATATTGAAGAATCCTTTCATCCCTGGGATAAAGCCCACTTGGTCATGGTGTATGATCTTTTTAATGTGTTGTTGGATTCTGATTGCTAGAATTTTGTTAAGGATTTTTGCATCTATGTTCATCAGTGATATTGGCCTGTAGTTTTCTTTTTTTGAGGCATCTTTGTCAGGTTTTGGTATTAGGGTGATGGTGGCCTCATAGAATGAGTTTGGAAGTTTATCTTCCTCTGCAATTTTCTGGAAGAGTTTGAGCAGGATAGGTGTTAGCTCTTCTCTAAATTTTTGGTGGAATTCAGCTGTGAAGCTGTCTGGACCTGGGCTTTTGTTTGCTGGAAGATTTCTGATTACAGTTTTAATTTCCGTGCTTGTGATGGGTCTGTTAAGATTTTCTATTTCTTCCTGGTCCAGTTTCGGAAAGTTGTACTTATCTAAGAATTTGTCCATTTCTTCCACGTTGTCCATTTTATTGGCATATAATTGTTGATAGTAGTCTTTTATGATCCTTTGTATTTCTGTGTTGTCTGGTGTGATCTCTCCATTTTCATTTCTAACTTTATTGATTTGATTTTTCTCCCTTTGTTTCTTGATGAGTCTGGCTAATGGTTTGTCAATTTTATTTATCCTTTCAAAGAACCAGCTTTTGGCTTTGTTGATTTTTGCTATGGTCTCTTTTGTTTCTTTTGCATTTATTTCTGCTCTAATTTTTAAGATTTCTTTCCTTCTACTAACCGTGGGGTTCTTCATTTCTTCCTTTTCTAGTTGCTTTAGGTGTACAGTTAGGTTATTTATTTAACTTTTTCTTGTTTCTTGAGGTATGCCTGTATTGCTATGAACTTTCTGCTTAGGACTGCTTTTACAGTGTCCCACAGGTTTTGGGTTGTTGTGTTTTCATTTTCATTCGTTTCTATGTAAATTTTGATTTCTTTTTTGATTTCTTCTGTGATTTGTTGGTTATTCAGCAGAGTGTTGTTGAGCTTCCATATGTTGGAATTTTTAATAGTTTTTCTCCTGTAATTGAGATCTAATCTTACTGCATTGTGGTCAGAAAGATGCTTGGAATGATTTCAATTTGTTTGAATTTACCAGTGCTAGACTTATGGCCTAGGATGTGATCTATCCTGGAGAAGGTTCCATGTGCGCTTGAGAAAAAGGTGAAATTCATTGTTTTGGGATGAAGTGTCCTATAGATATTAATTAGGTCTAACTGGTCTATTGTATTATTTAAAGTTTGTGTTTCCTTGTTAATTTTCTGTTTAGTTGATCTATCCATAGGTGTGAGTGGGGTATTAAAGTCTCCCACTATTATTGTGTTATTGCTAATTTCTCCTTTCATACTTGTTAGCATTTGTCTTACATATTGCACCATTACTATTCAACATAGTTTTGGAAGTTTTGGCCACAGCAATCAGAGCAGAAAAAGAAATAAAAAGAAACCAAATTGGAAAAGAAGAAGTAAAGCTCTCACTGTTTGCAGATGACATGATCCTCTACATAGAAAACCCTAAAGACTCCATCAGAAAATTGCTAGAGCTAATCAATGATTATAGTAAAGTTGCAGGATATAAAATCAACACACAGAAATCCCTTGCATTCCTATACACTAATAATGAGAAAACAGAAAGGGAAATTAAGGAAACAATTCCATTCACCATTGCAATGGAAAGAATAAAATACTTAGGAATATATCTACCTAAAGAAACTAAAGACCTATATATAGAAAACTATAAAACACTGATAAAGGAAATCAAAGAGGACACTAATAGATGGAGAAATATACCATGTTCATGGATTAGAAGAATCAATATAGTGAAAATGAGTATACTACCCAAAGCAATTTTTGATTCAATGCAATCCCTATCAAGCTACCAAGGGTATTCTTCACAGAGCTAGAACAAATAATTTCACAATTTGTATGGAAATACAAAAAACCTCGAATAGCCAAAGTGATCTTGAGAAAGAAGAATGGAACTGGAGGAATGAACCTACCTGACTTCAGACTCTACTACAAAGCCACAGTCATCAAGACAGTATGGTACTAGCACAAAGACAGAAATATAGATTAATGGAACAAAATAGAAAGGCCAGAGATAAATCCACGCACATATGGACACCTTATCTTTGACAAAGTAGGCAAGA
>NW_011494929.1:159744-163572 GCF_000754665.1 Bison bison bison
TTAAAGATCTAAATGTAAGACCAGAAACTATAAAACCCCTAGAGAAGAACATAGGCAAAACACTCTCCGACATACATCACAGCAGGATCCTCTATGACCCACCTCCCAGAATATTGGAAATAAAATCAAAAATAAACAAATGGCTATTATAAACAGTGCTGCGATGAACATTGGGGTACACGTGTCTCTTTCCCTTCTGGTTTCCTCAGTGTGTATGCCCAGCAGTGGGGTTGCTGGATCATAAGGCAGTTCTATTTCCAGTTTTTTAAGGAATCTCCACACTGTTCTCCATAGTGGCTGTACTAGTTTGCATTCCCACCAACAGTGTAAGAGAGTTCCCTTTTCTCCACACCCTCTCCAGCATTTAGTGAAGTAAGCCAGAAGGAAAAACATAAATACAGTATACTAACGCGTATATATGGAATTTAGAAAGATGTTAACAATAACCCGGTGTACGAGACAGCAAAAGAGACACTGATGTATAGAACAGTCTTATGGACTCTGTGGGAGAGGGAGAGGGTGGGAAGATTTGGGAGAATGGCAATGAAACATGTAAAATATCATGTGGGAAACGAGTTGCCAGTCCAGGTTCGATGCACGATGCTGGATGCTTGGGGCTGGTGCACTGGGACAGCCCAGGGGGATAATATGGGGAGGGAGGAGGGAGGAGGGTTCGGGATGGGGAACACATGTATACCTGTGGCGGATTCATTTTGATATTTGGCAAAACTAATACAATTATGTAAAGTTTAAAAATAAAATAAAATTAGAAAAAAAAATAAAAATAAACAAATGGGACCTAATTAAACTTAAAAGCTTCTGCACGACAAAGGAAACTGTAAACAAGATGAAAAGATAGCCTTAAGAATGGGAGAAAATAATAGCAAATGAAGCAACTGACAAACAACTAATCTCAAAAATATACAAGCAATTCCTGCAGCTCAATTCCAGAAAAATAAATGACCCAATCAAAAAATGGGCCAAAGAACTAAATAGACATTTCTCCAAAGAAGACATACAGATGGCTAACAAACATGAAAAGGTGCTCAACATCACTCATTATCAGAGAAATGCAAATCAAAACCACTATGAAGTACCATTTCACGCCAGTCAGAATGGCTGTGATCCAAAAGTCTACAAGCAATAAATGCTGGAGAGGGTGTGGAGAAAAGGGAACCCTCTTACACTGTTGGTGGGAATGCAAACTAGTACAACCACTATGGAGAACAGTGTGGAGATTCCTTAAAAAACTGGAAATAGAACTGCCTTATGATCCAGCAATCCCACTGCTGGGCATACACACTGAGGAAACCAGAAGGGAAAGAGACACGTGTACCCCAATGTTCATCGCAGCACTGTTTATAATAGCCAGGACATGGAAGCAACCTAGATGTCTATCAGCAGATGAATGGATAAGAAAGCAGTGGTACATATACACAATGGAGTATTACTCAGCCATTAAAAAGAATACATTTGAATCAGTTCTAATGAGGTAGATGAAACTGGAGCCTATTATACAGAGTGAAGTAAGCCAGAAAGAAAAACACCAATACAGTATACTAACGCATATATATGGAATTTAAAAAGATGGCAACAATAACCCTGTATACGAGACAGCAAAAGAGACACTGATGTATAGAACAGTCTTATGGACTCTGTGGGAGAGGGAGAGGCTGGGATGATTTGGGAGAATGGCATTGAAATATGTATAATATCATATATGAAACGAGTCACCAGTCCAGGTTCGATGCATGATACTGGATGCTTGGGGCTGGTGCACTGGGATGACCCAGAGGGATGGTATGGGGAGGGAGGATGGAGAAGGGTTCAGGATGGGGAACACGTGTATACCTGTGGCGGATTCATTTCAATATTTGGCAAAACCAATGCAATATTGTAAAGTTTAAAAATAAAAGAAAAAAAAAGTTTTTGCATTTGAATCAATTTTTAATAAAGTTATCCATATGTTTGCTTCTCTTATAGTTTTTATGTATTGTGTTTTTCACAGAATCCCTCATTACAACTAAATTCTCAATACTTGTACTTACAAATTTTAAAGAATATATTTCCTTGGTCTTTTAAAATTACTTACAAATATCGATAGCAATACCTCTTCCTCTTTTGATTTGGAAATTGCTATCTTATTGCATTTTTTTCCCTTGAAAATATTGCTAGAGTTTTAGCAATTATTTATCTTTGGTGGACATTTTTACATCACACCCAGATTCCTTAACCCTTAGTTACTGAGATTACTGCTGGAAGATGAGCCAAGGCTATCAACCGTCATTGCTGACTGCTCAAGAAGTGGAGTATTACTTCATTCAAGGCCATCAGTCTTTCCAGGAACACCTCTGAAGAATAATCAAAACAAAGTTACAAAAATTTAGCTCATCAAACAGCTGGGAATAAATCGAAAGGGTTTTCCTAACTCCAATTCTCCCCATGAGTAAAACTAAAACCTTCATTAGAATGTATGGTTCTAAAACCCTAGAACCTAGAGGACTAGAACATAAATTTAATAATAAAGAGCCTATCATATGTAAACTCACTCAAAATGTACATGTTTCTTATTCAAAAGAATTGTATAAATATGCTGATAATACAAATCTGTTTTGTAAATAGAGGCACAAACTTAGGTACAGTGACTAAACTAACAGTCTCAAATTATTCTAGAGAATAGAAAAACTAAAAGGAAAAAAGTAAACAGCTGACACAGCTTAATCTTATCATCCATGATATAGCTTAAAAAATAAAGAATTCTAGCAGAGGGGTAAATATGCTCCCTAAAACAGAATATTTTCATTTTGATAACACCAGCAGTGATTCATTGTAGTATGAGACACGAGGCATATTTAACATCAGGATAATATTTACAAAAGACTCCCCAGGTGGCAGTAGCAGTAAAGAATCTGTATGCCAATGCAAGAGACATAAGAGGTGCTGGTTCAATTCCTGGGTCGGAAAGATCCCCTGGAGGAGGGCATGGCAACCCACTCCAGTATTCTTGGCTGGAGAATCCCATGAACAGAGGAGCCTGGTGGGCTAGAGTCCCTAGAGTTGCAAAAAGTTAGACACGACTGAAATGACTTAGCCTGCATGCACACATACTTACAAAAATACCTAGTTCAACTCATTAATCATAATGATATAATAAAAACAGAACTTCTCATGTTTTAGCATTTGTGCTTTTATAATCTTTAAAAATTTCATGATTTTGAAATGTTTTTTAATATGTTATATTAGGGGCTGATTATTTTCATTGTCGGAAATCAAGTCAGTGAATTAGTGATCTAAAATTCTCTTCACAAATAATTCATTTTAACATGATCAAATTAGCATCTAAAAATATATGAATATACTCTTAAGTGTGAATACTTGCATCTTTTCTGCTTAAACGATTGACAGAAAGGGACTTAAAAAATAAATAAATAAAAGAGCAGCTTCTTCTCTCATACATATGCCACATAATAAATGTGCTAAGAAAAGTGAGAGTACATTTGTCTCCCCTGTTTTTGGTAATTTTTCCCCAGGACATTGCTGCAGATACATAGATAATGTTGATGTATTTTTAGAAAAAGAACATAAACAACTATAGTTTCTGTTCCTTTGGTATGGAAGTTATCTTTCATATGAAGAATTCTGGAGTCTCCAGACTTCAGCAACTTCAATTCAGGCTTCAGACTTCTGAGATGGCATCACATATGCTTTTCAGCTAACATAATCTTGAAATTTTCTAAATGAGATCAGATAGAAGCTAAGGTCTGAAGAGTCAACAGAGTACCTAGAAAAAGGGGTTAGCTATTTTCCCAGAATATTTATCAGTTTCCA
>NW_011494929.1:165494-168112 GCF_000754665.1 Bison bison bison
ACATATTTTTTTTTTTTTCTAATTTTATTTTATTTTTAAACTTTACATAATTGTATTAGTTTTGCCAAATATCAAAATGAATCCACCACAGGTATACATGTGTTCCCCATCCTGAACCCTCCTCCCTCCTCCCTCCCCATACCATCCCTCTGGGCCGTCCCAGTGCACCAGCCCCAAGCATCCAGCATCGTGCATCGAACCTGGACTGGCAACTTGTTTCCTACATGATATTTTACATGTTTCATTGCCATTCTCCCAAATCTAAGAAATAATTAAATTTCTTAAACTTAATTAAGATGTATCAGAAATCTATGTGGAAAAAGACCAAGAACAATAACAAGACCTATATGCAAACACAAATCTAGAAAAAATCAATTGACCAGTGTGCAAAATATTTTCATCAGATTAATATTAATTTAAAAATAGAAATCTAATACATTTTACAATTTCATCAAGATATTTTTAGAGACCCTCAATGTTTCAAATCTAGTTTTCTTAACTAATGTCATGTGAATGGGAACTTTTCTTAGAGTCTGAACTGCAGATACTCCTTGCATGTTTTTCTTCCTGCTTTCTACTCTCAAAATATTTTCTAGACCCTTTAAGCTACTTACTCCCTACTTTCTAAAAATATTGGCTATCACCCTGAACATTCCTTAATTTGATGTAACATATCACAAGACTGACTGTATTGTATGTGTGTATGTACATATACATTCCAGCTCAATTTGGACCCTAGAGTGGCAACAGAAGCATCAGCAACCTCACATATGCATATGATACCATTCTAATGGAAGAAAGTGAAGAGGAACTAAAGAATGTCTTAATGAAAGTGAAGGAAGAGAGTGAAAAAGCCAGCTTAAAATAAAAATACTTTAAAAAAAAAAAAGCTAAGTTCACAGCATCTGGGCCCATCACTTCATGGCAAACAGAAGGATAAAATGTGGAAGTAGTGATAGATTTCCTCTTCTTAGGCTCACTGTGCATGGAGACTGTAACCATGAAATCAGAAGATGATTGCATCTTGGCAGGAAAGCTATGACAAACCTAGACAGGGTGTTGAAAAGCAGAGACGTTACTCTGCTGATAAAGGTCAGTATAGTCAAGCCTATGGTCTTCCCAGTGGTCATGTATGTTTGTAAGAGTTGGACTGTAAAGAAGGCAGAATGCCAAAAAATTGATGCCTTCAGACTGTGGTGCTGTTGAAGACTCTTGAGAGCCCTTTGGACTGTAAGGAGATTAAACCAGTCAATCTTAATGGAGATCAACCCTGAATACTCATTGGAAAGACTGATGCTGAAGCTGAAGCTCCAATACTTTGGTCATCTGATGAAGAGCCAACACTTTGGGAAAGACCCTGATGCTGGGAAAGATTGAGGGGAGAAGAAGAGGGCATTGGTGGCTGAGATGGCTGGATGGTATCACTGATGCAACGGACATGATCTTGGGCAACATTTGGGAGATGATGAGGGATATGGAGGCCTGGCATGCTGCCCATGGAGTTGCAAAGAGTTAGACACGACTGGATGACTGAACAACATACACATTGATATACTTGCATGTATATAAATGTATACATATTTATATTTATATATTTTGACATCTTAAAAAATCTTTCTGGCAGAGGAGAAATTGTCCCTCCATAGGCTAGTCAATTTTCAGACATAACGAAGTGTCCATCTGAAAGCATTGTGTGAAACTAGCCAATCCAGAGCCATAATTCTTTCTGATTCAGGTACCTTCACATGGAATATTCTTTTGTTATAATCACCTCAGATTTGGGCACCAATCAGCTTGAGACCACTCCAACAGCCCAAAGTCCACTGAAGAAATTAATCAACTATCCAGTCTTAAGTTGTCTACTATGGCTCAGAGAAAAGCTAATAAAAAATGCTCTAAGCATTCCCACGCCCACTCCTGCCTCCTGACCACCCAGCTCTTTTTCCATGTGGTTCTGCATGTCAGGCCATACCTCCTGCCTCTAGACTTGGGAATTTAAATAACCTTGTTTTATTAAAGAACAAAGAAACCTCAGAAGTTTTTTTTTTTTTCAATTCTATCATCAATTCAGAAAATTTAGATTTCAAATTTATTTAAAATTCAGTTTGCATATATGTTCAAAATGAAATGCTATGCTTTCCCTTTTTTATTTTTTTGGCTGTTGGGAATAATTAATAGAGATGCAATAAATATCCTGAAATGAGTATTTATACTTATACAAGTTTACAACTTTTAAAAGATTATTAATAATCTTGTTAACTTCTTAATAACTTTTTAAATGTTCATCAATAAATGTGTGCATGCTCAGTCATATCTGACTGTTTGCAATCCCTTGAACTGTAGCCTGTCAGGATTCTCTTTCCATGGGATTGTCAAGGTAAGAATACTGGAGTGAGTTGCCATTTCCTTTTCCAGGGGATTCTCCCAATTCAGGGATCGAACCCCCATTTCCTGAAAGAGGATTCTTTGCCACTGAGCTACCTGGGAAGCCCAGGTGCCTCACATAAGAGAGCAATTCCCTTTGATACCTAACCCAACTAGCAAAATGTTTAATTTAAGAGAAAAACAATTTCAAACAATAATAATAATAATTTGACTGATAGAGGTCTAGGAAAAAA
>NW_011494929.1:171305-171895 GCF_000754665.1 Bison bison bison
GGGTTCGAATTGTGGTTTTGGAGAAGACTGAGAGTTTCTTGGTCTGCAAGGAGATCAAACCATTCAATTCTAAAGGAAATCAACCCTGAATATTCACTGGATAGACAATGCTGAAGCTGAAACTCAAATTCTTTGGCCACCTGGTGTGAAGAGCCAGTTCATTGGAAAAAACCCTGATACTGGGAAAGATTGAAGGCAGGAGGAGAAGGGGTCAACAGAGGATGAAATTGTTGGATGACATCACTGACTCAAGTGATGAGTCTGAGCAAAAGACTGGTTAGGGCTCAAATGTCTCCAAGTCATAAGCTAGGGAATTGTTCTGCTTCCAAATGCCAAATGGTTTCTTTGTAAACTTTGTGAAACTTTATATAATGTATTTTTATTTAGTAACAGACCTAAAGGAACTTCAATGTCATTAAAAAAATATTGTTTGTTTTGCCTTTGTTTAGAGGAACCAGAGATCAAATTGCCATAATCCGCTGGATCATCAAAAAATCAAGAGAGTTCTAGAAAAATATCTATTTCTGCTTTATTGACTATGCCAAAGCCTTTGACTGTGTGGATCACAATAAACTGTGGAAAATTCTGAA
>NW_011494929.1:171995-173535 GCF_000754665.1 Bison bison bison
TAATGAGGGTCAGGACAGGCTGAAAATTTGATAAATTACTTGGAAAAAATAACTCAGGACAAAAGAGGAAGTAGAAAACACACTACACCCAAATAAATTTTAGAATATGTAAAATGTAATCCCAAAGAAATTAAATAATCCCAGAAATCTGTGAGCAAAGTTATTTCTCAACAGAGACCACCAAGAGCACAAATATATAGAAGATAGTACTCGATTTTTTAATACTAATCATAAAACTTATTAAACTTTTTAAAATTTTAATAGAAAGAAATATCATAGTATCTATAACTGAGCAGTTTATAAAAATAGAGAAAACTCATTGATAAAATGGCTAAAGAATCTTAAAAGATGACCTGACAGAATGTGTTAAAAGAGATGAGCTTACTCACTAATGAGAAACCAGATGAAAGAAACAGTGCATGTAAAAACATGAGCTGGAAAAAAAAAAAAAAAACGTGAGCTGGGTTCGAATTGTGGTTTTGGAGAAGACTGAGAGTTTCTTGGTCTGCAAGGAGATCAAACCATTCAATTCTAAAGGAAATCAACCCTGAATATTCACTGGATAGACAATGCTGAAGCTGAAACTCAAATTCTTTGGCCACCTGGTGTGAAGAGCCAGTTCATTGGAAAAAACCCTGATACTGGGAAAGATTGAAGGCAGGAGGAGAAGGGGTCAACAGAGGATGAAATTGTTGGATGACATCACTGACTCAAGTGATGAGTCTGAGCAAACTCTGGGAGATAGTGAAAGTCAGAAGCCTGGCATGCTACAGTTTCTTTACATGTTTAGAAGTTTATAATTAAATGCTTAACATTAAGAATGATATATTCTTAAATGTCTGCTTTTGTTTTTATTTTTTAAATGGTGTTGCTTTTATCTATCAACTATCTATCAATGTATCTAAGTACATTTTTGGATTAGGTTGTTTTCTGAGATATATTTTAGAACTATGCTGGGCCAGAAAGATTTCTCTTTACTCAAGTGTTCATTTCTACTACAATGCATAATAATTTTGGCATCCCTAAGAAATAACCTTTGTGTTCGATATCTGCATAAGACTGGTTAGGGCTCAAATGTCTCCAAGTCATAAGCTAGGGAATTGTTCTGCTTCCAAATGCCAAATGGTTTCTTTGTAAACTTTGTGAAACTTTATATAATGTATTACTTTTTATTTAGTAACAGACCTAAAGGAACTTCAATGTCATTAAAAAAAATATTGTTTGTTTTGCCTTTGTTTAGAGGAACCAGAGATCAAATTGCCATAATCCGCTGGATCATCAAAAAATCAAGAGAGTTCTAGAAAAATATCTATTTCTGCTTTATTGACTATGCCAAAGCCTTTGACTGTGTGGATCACAATAAACTGTGGAAAATTCTGAAAGAGATGGGAATACCAGACCATCTGACCTGCCTCTTGAGAAACCTATATGCAGGTCAGGAAGCAACAGTTAGAACTGGACATGGAAAAACAGACTGGTTCCAAATAGGAAAAGGAGCACGTCAAGGCTGTATATTGTCACCCTGCTTATGTAACTTCTA
>NW_011494929.1:173635-174076 GCF_000754665.1 Bison bison bison
AAAGTGAAAGAGGAGAGTGAAAAAGTTGGCTTAAACCTCAACATTCAGAAAATTAAGATCATGGCATCTGGTCCCATCACTTCATGGGAAATAGATGGGGGAACAGTGGAAAGAGTGCCAGGCCTTATTTTGGGGGGCTCCAAAATCACTGCAGATGGTGATTGCAGCCATGAAAGTAAAAAATGCTTACTCCTTGGAAGGAAGGTTATGACCAACCTAGATAGCATATTGAAAAGCAGAAACATTACTTTGCCAACAAAGGTCCATTTAGTCAAGGCTATGGTTTTTCCAGTGGTCATGTATGGATGTGAGAGTTGGACTATGAAGAAAGCTGAGTGCTAAAGAATTGATGCTTTTGAACTGTGGTGTTGGAGAAGACTCTTGAGAGTCCCTTGGACTGCAAGGAGATCCAACCAGTCCATTCTAAAGGAGATCGGTCCT
>NW_011494929.1:175933-179230 GCF_000754665.1 Bison bison bison
CTTCACTCTCTGACATAAGGATGGTGTCATCTGCATATCTGAAGTTATTGATATTTCTCCTGGCAATCTTGATTCCAGCTTGTGCTTCATCCAGCCCAGGGTTTCTCATGAGGTATTCTGCATATAAGTTAAATTGGCAGAGTGACAACATGCATCCTTGACATACTCCTTCCCTATTTGGAACCAGTTTATTGTTCCATGCCCAGTTTTAACTGTTGCTTCCTCACCTGCATACAGATTTCTCAAGAGGCAGGTCAGATGGTCTGGTATCCCTATATCTTTCAGAATTTTCCATAGTTTGTTGTGATTCACACTGTCAAAGTATTTGGCATAGTCGATAAAGCAGAAATAGATGTTCTCGAACTCTCTTGCTTTTTTGATGATCCAATGGATGTTTGCAATTTGATCTCTGGTTCCTCTGCCTTTTCTAAATCCAGCTTGAACATCTGGATGTTCACAGTTCAAGTACTGTTGAAGGCTGGCTTGGAGAATTTTGAGAATTACTAGCATGTGAGATGAGTGCAACTGTGAGGTAGTTTAAGCATTCTTTGGCATTGCCTTTTTTGGGATTCGAATGAAAACTGACCTTTTCCAGTCCTGTGGCCATTGCTGAGTTTTCCAAATTTGCTGGCATATTGAGTACAGCACTATAACAGCATGATCTTTTAGGACTTGAAATAGCTCAACTGGAATTCCATCACCCCCATTAGCTTTGTTCGTAGTGATGCTTCCTAAGGCCCACTTGATTTCACATTCCAGGATGTCCGGTTCTAGATGAGAGATCATACCATCATGATTATTTGGGTTGTGAAGATCTTTTTTGTATAGTTCTTCTGTTTAATCTTGCCACCTCTTCTTAATATCTTCTGCTTCTGTTAGGACCATATCATTTCCGTCCTTTATTGTGCCCATCTTTTGCATGAAATGTTCCCTTGGTGTTTCTAATTTTCTTAAAGAGATCTCTAATCTTTCCCATTCTATTGTTTTCTTCCATTTCTTTGCACTAATCACTGAAGAAGGCTTTCTTATCACTTCTTGCTATTCTTTGGAACTCTTCATTCAAATGAGTATATCTTTCCTTTTCTCCTTTGCTTTTTGCTTCTCTTATTTTCAGATATTTGTAAAGCCTCCTCAGTTTTCTCCATTGCTGCTCTGTAAATTAATTCTTCAGTACCATTATTCTAGATTCTATATATGTGGGTTAGAATGCCATATTTATTGTTCTCTTTCATACAGCATACTTCCTGCTGTATGGCTTCCCTGGCAGCTCAGAGGGTAAAGCATCTGCCTGCAATGCTGGAGACCTGGGTTCAATCCCTGGGTCGGGAAGATCCCCTGGAGAAGGAAATGGCAACCCACTCCAGTATTCTTGCCTGGAAAATCCCATGGATTGAGGAGCCTGGTAGGCTACAGACCACTGGGGCGCAAAGAGTTGGACTGAGCAACTTCACTTTCACTTTCATGCTGTATAATAGATTTTAGGATCATCCTTCTCATCAGAACTGACCTCAAATGTGTTCCTTTTTATGGCTGAGTAATATCCCATTGTGTACATGTACCTGAACTCCTTTATCCATTCATTTAGGTTGCTTCCATGTTCTAGCTATTATATATAGTGCTGTAATGTACAATGGGATACATGTGACATTTTCAATTTTCGTTTCCTCACAATATTTGCTTAGGATTGGTATTGCTGTGTCATATGGTGGTTTTATTTCTGGCTTTTAAGAAATCTGCATACCATCTTCCATAATGGCTGTGTCAATTTACATTCCCACCAACAGTGCAAGACTGTTCCCTTTTCTCGACACTTTCTCCAGCATTTATTGTTTGTAGAATTTTTGATGATGGCCATTCTGACTGGTATGAGGTGATGTCTCATTGTGGTTTTCATTTACATTTCTCTAATAATGAGCAAAGTTGAGCATCTTTTCATGCTTTTGTTAGCCATCTGTATGTCTTATTTAGAGAAATGCTTATTTAGGTCTTTTTCCCCACTTTTTGATTGGGCTGTTTGTTTTTCTGGCATTGAGTTGTATGAGCTGCTTGTACATTTTGGAAATTAATCATTTGTCAGTTGTTTCATTTGCCATTATTTTCTCCCATTCTGAGGGTTGTCTTTTCACCTTGCTTATAGTTTCCTTTGATGTGCAAAAGGTTTTATGTTTAATCAAGTCCCACTTGTTTACTTTTGTTTTTATTTCCATTACTCTATGTGGTGGGTCAGTGAGGATCTTGCTTTGATTTATGTCATGGAGTGTTTTGCCTATGTTTTCCTCTAAGAGTTTTATACTTCTGGTCTTACATTTAGGTCTTTAATCCATTTTGAGTTTATCTTTGTGTATGGTGTTAGGAAGTGTTCTAGTTTCATTCTTTTACACACAGCCATCCAGTTTTCCCAGCACCATTTATTGAAGTGGCCATCTTTGCCTTATTGTATATTCTTGCCTCCTTTGTCAAGAAATAAGTACCCTTAGGTGCATGGGTTTATTTCTGGGCTATCTATCTTGTTCCAATGGCCTATATTTCTGTTTTTGTGACAGTACCATACTGTCTTGATGATTGTAGCTTTGTAGTATAATCTTAAGTCAGGAAAGTAGATTCCTCCAATTCTATTCTTTCTGAAGATTGCTTTGGCTCTTTGGTGTCTTTGTGTTTCCATATGAATTGTGAAATTTTTTGTTCTAGTTCTGTGAAAAATGTCATTGGCAATTTGATAGGGATTGCACTGAATCTGTAGATTGCATTTGGCAGTATAGTCATTTTCAAAATATTGATTCTTCCTACCCAGGAACATGGCATATCTCACCTTCTTTTTATGTCATCTTTGATTTCTATCATTCATGTCTAATAATTTTCTGTGTACAGTTCTTTTGTCTCCTTAGGTAAGTTTATTCCTATTTAATTCTTCTTGTTACAGTGGTGAATGGGATTGATTTCTGTTTCTGATTTTATGTTATTAGTATATAGAAATACAAGTGATTTTTTTGTATCAATTTTGTATCCTGCAACTTTGTTAAATTCACTGATTAGCTCTAGTAATTTTATGATACTATCTTTAGGATTTTCAATAAGTCCATTCTAAAAGAGATCAGTCCTGGGTGTTCTTTGGAAGGAATGATGCTAAAGCTGAAACTCCAGTACTTTGGCCACCTCATGCGAAGAGTTGACTCATTGGAAAAGACTCTGATGCTGGGAGGGGTTGGAGACAGGAGGAGAAGGGGATGACAGAGGATGAGATGGCTGGATGGCATCACTGACTCGATGGACATGAGTTTGAGTGAACTCTGGGAGTTG
>NW_011494929.1:179936-182855 GCF_000754665.1 Bison bison bison
GACCTGAGCATTTTTTTTTTTTTTTTTGGTTGTGTTTGTGGGGATGATATTCTTAATCACAGCTTCAATTTCAGTGCTTGTAATTGGGTTGCTAAAAATTTTTACTTCTTCCTGGTTCAGTCTTGGAAGATTGAGCTTTTCTAAGAATCTGTCCATTTCTTCCAGGCTATCCATTTTATTTCTATATACGTCTTCACAGTACTCTCATAATTTTTTGTACTCCTGCATTGTCATTTGCAACTTCACCTTTTTCATTTCTAATTTTGTTGATTTGATTCTTCGCTCTTTTTTGCTACATGAGTCCTACTAAAGTTTTGTCAATTTTGTTTATCTTCTCAAATAAACAGATTTTAGTTTTATTAATCTTTACTACTGTTTCTTTCATTTATTTATGCTCTGATCTTTATGATTTCATTCCTTCTACTAATTTTGAGGTTTTTGATTCTTCTTTTTCCAGTTGTTTTAGGTTCAAAGATGGGTTCTCTATTCAATGTTTTTCTTGTTCCTTGAGGTAGGGTTGTATTGCTGTAAATTTCCCTCTTAGAACTGCTTTTGCTGCATCCCATAGGGTTTCAGTGGTCATGTTTTCATTGTCATTCATTTATAGAAATTTTTCTGACTTCCTTTTGATTTCTCAAGTAGCCTGTTGGTTATTTAAAACGTGTTATTTAATCTCCATGTGTTTGAGTTACTTACTTTTTTTTCTTGAAATTAATATCTAGTTTTATAGCATTGTGATTGGAGAAAATGCTTGATGAAATTTTAATTTTCTTAAATTTACTGAGGTTGATTTATGACCCAATATGTGGGCTACACTGGAGAATGTTCCATGTGCACTTGAGAAGAAGGTATATTCTTCTGCTTTTGGATAGAATATCCTGAATATATCAATGAGATCCAACTCATCTAATGCATCATTTAAGACTTGTGTTTCCTTATTAATTGTCTGTTTTGATGATCTGTCCATTGGTGTGAGTGAGGTGTTAAAGTCTTCTACTATTATTGTGTTACTGTCAATTTCTCCATTTCTGTCTGTTAGTGTTTGTCTTATGTATTGAGGTGCTCCTATATTGGGTGCATTCAGTTCAGTTCAGTCACTCATTCATGTCTGACTGTCTGCGACCCCATGAATTACAGCACGCCAGGCCTCCCTGTCCATCACCAACTCCCGGAGTTCACTCAAACTCATGTCCATCGACTCGGTGATGCCATCCAGCCATCTCATCCTCTGTTGTCCCCTATTCCTGATTCCCCCAATCCCTCGCAGCATCAGAGTCTTTTCCAATGAGTCAACTCTTCACATGAGGGCCAAATTACTGGAGTTTCAGCTTTAGCATCATTCCTTCCAAAGAACACAGGGCTAATCTCCTTTAGAATCAACTGGTTGGATCTCCTTGCAGTCCAAGAGACTCTCAAGAGTCTTCTCCAACTCCACAGTTCAAAAGCATCAATTCTTTGGTGCTCAGCCTTCTTCACAGTCCAACTCTCACATCCATACATGGCCCCTGGAAAAAACCATAGCCTTGACTAGAGGGGCATTTTTTTGGCAAACTAATGTCTCTGATTTTTAATATGCTATCTAGGTTGGTCATAAGTTTCCTTCCCAAGGAGTAAGCGTCTTTTAATTTCATGGCTGTAGTCACTATCTGCAGTGATTTTGGAGCCCCCAAAAATAAAGTCTGAACTGTTTTATCTATTTCCCATGAAGTGACGGGACCAAATGCCATGATCTTCGTTTTCTGAATGTTGAGCTTTAAGCCAACTTTTTCACTCTCCACTTTCACTTTCATCAAGAGGCTTTTGAGTTCCTCTTCACTTTCTGCCTTCGGGTGGTTTCTTATTTATCCCAGCAATCTTGATTCCAGCTTGTGCTTCTTCCAGCCCAGCGTTTCACATGATGTACTCTGCTTATAAGTTAAATAAGCAGGGTGACAATATACAGCCTTGATGTACTCCTTTTCCTATTTGGAACCAGTCTGTTGTTCCATGTCTAGTTCTAACTGTTACTTCCTGACCTGCATATAGGTTTCTCAAGAGGCAGATCAGGTAGTCTGGTATTCTCATCTCTTTCAGAATTTTCCACAGTTTATTGTGATCCACACAGTCAAAGGCTTTAGCATAGTCAATAAAGCAGAAATAGATGTTTTTCTGGAACTCTCCTGCTTTTTCAATGATCCAACAGATGTTGGCAATTTGATCTCTGGTTCCTCTGCCTATTCTAAAACCAGCTTGAACATCCGGAATTTCACAGTTCACATATTGCTGAAGCTTGGCTTGGAGAATTTTGAGCATTACTTTACTGGCATGTGAGATGAGTGCAATTGTGCGGTAGTTTGAGCATTCTTTGGGATTGCCTTTCTTTGGGATTGGAATGATAACTGACCTTTTCCAGTCCTGTGGCCACAGCTGAGTTTTCCAAATTTTGCTGGCATATTGAGTACAGCACTTTCACAGCATCATCTTTCAGGATTTGAAATAGCTCAACTGGAATTCCATCACCTCCATAAGCTTTGTTCGTATTGATACTTTCTCAGGCCCAATTGACTTCACATTCTAGGATGTCTGGCTCTAGGTGAGTGATCACACCATTGTGATTATCTTGGCTGTGGAGATCTTTTTTGTACAGTTCTTCTGTGTATTCTTGCCACCTCTTCTTAATATCTTCTGCTTCTGTTAGGTCCATGCCATTTCTGTCCTTTATTGAGCCCCTCTTTGCATGAAATGTTCCTTTGGTATCTCTAATTTTCTTGACGAGATCTCTAGTCTTTCCCATTCTGTTGTTTTCCTCTATTTCTTTTCATTGATCGCTGAGGAAGACTTTCTTATCTCTCCTTGATATTTTTTGGAACTCTGCTTTCAGATGCTTATATCTTTCCTTTTCTTCTTTGCTTTTTGCTTTTGTTCTTTTCACAGCTATTT
>NW_011494929.1:182955-183600 GCF_000754665.1 Bison bison bison
ATGGTCTTGATCCCTGTCTCCTGTACAGTGTCATGAACCTCCGTCCATAGTTCATCAGGCACTCTATCAATCAGATTGAGTCCCTTAAATTTATTTATTATTTCCATTGTATAATTATAAGAGGTTTGATTTAGGTCATACCTGCATGGTCGAGTGGTTTTCCCTACTTTCTTCAATTTAAGTCTGAATTTGGCAGTAAGGAGTTCATGAGCCACAGTCAGCTCCCAGTCTTGTTTTTGCTGACTGTATAGAGCTTCTCCATTGTTTTGTCTTCCTCTTGGATTGATCCCTTGATCATTATGTAGCATCTTTCTTATCTCTTGTAATATTCTTTATTGTAAGGTCTGTTTTTCCTATATTAAGATTACTACTCCAGGTTTTTTTTTGCTTTCCATTTCTTAGAATATGCTTTTCCATCCTCTCACATTCAGTCTATATGTGTCTGTAGGTCTGAAGTAGATTTCTTTCAGACAACATACATATAGGTCTTGTTTTTGTATCCATTCAATCAGTGTGTCTCTTTTGGTTGGAACCTTTAATTCATTTACATGTAAAGTAATTATTGATATATATGTTCCTATTGCCATTTTCTTAATTGTTTGGGGTTGATTTTGTAGATCTTTTTTCTTCTCTTGTATTTCCTGA
>NW_011494929.1:183871-203660 GCF_000754665.1 Bison bison bison
TTCCCTTGTATGTTACTTGTTGCTTTTCCCTTGCTGCTTTTAATATTCTTTCTTTGTGTTTAGTCTTTGTTATTTTGATTACTATGTGTCTTGGTGTGTTTATCCTTGGGTTTATCCTGTATGGAACTTTTTGTGCCTCTTCGACATGATTGACTATTTCCTTTTCAAAGTTGGGGAAATTTTAAATTATAATCTCCAAAATTTTTCTCATATCCTTACTTTTTCTCTTCTTCTGTGACCCCTATAATTCAAATGTTGGTGCATTTGATATTGTCCACGAGGTCTCTGAGTGGGTTCTCAACTGTTTTCATTCTTTTTACTTTATTCTGCTCTTCAGAAGTTATTTCCACCATTTTTTCGTTCAGCCCACTGATTCGTTCTTCTGCTCAGATATGCTGCTGTTGGTTGCTTCTAGAGTATTTTTAATTTCAGTAATTGTGTGGTTTGTTTCTGTTGTTTGTACTTTAATTCTTCTAGGTCTTTGTTAATTGATTCTTGCATTTTCTCCATTCTGTTTTCAAGGTTTTTGATCATCTTTGCTATCATTATTCTGAATTCCTTTTCATGTAGGTTTTTATTTCCTCTTCATTTATTTGTACTTGTGTGTTTCTACTTTGTTCCTCCATTTGTGTGTTACTTCCCTGTCTTTTCATTTTATATATATATATTTAACTTATTGTGTTTGAGGTCTCCTTTTCCCAGGCTTCAAGGTTGAATTTTTTCTTCCTTTGGTTTCTGCCTTCCTAAGATTTGTCCACTGGTTTGTGTAAGGGTGAGATTTGTGCTGAGTTTTTGTTTGTTTGTTTTTCCTCTGATGGGCAAGGCTGAGTGAGGTGGCAATCCTGTCTGTTGATGATTGAATTTGTATTTTTCTTTGTTTGTTGTCAGATGAGGTGTTCTGCACAGGGTGGTACTCCTATTTGGATGATGCCGGGTCTTGTATTCAAGTGGTTTCCTTTGTGTGAGTTCTCACTGTTTGATACTTCCTAGGCTTCCCTGTTGGCTCAGATGGTAAAGTGCTGCCTGCAATGTGGGAAACCCGGGTTTGATCCCTGGGTTGGGAAGATCCCCTGGAGAAGAAAATGACAATGCCCTTCAGTACTCTTGCCTGGAAAATTCCATGGACTGAGGAGCCTGGTAGGCTACAGTCCATGGGGTCATAAAGAGTCGGACACGGCTGAGCAACTTCACTTTTAGGGTGAGTTCTCTGGTAATCTATGGTCTTGGTGTTAATGCTCCCACTTCCAAGACTCAGGGCTTGTTCTCTGGTCAGGAACAAATATTCCACAAGTGGTTTGTAATTAAGTGAGATTAAAACAAATATAAAAAAAACAAGAAACAAAAGATGAACCCCAGACAAATGGCAGTTACAAAATCAGGCATATAATAATTAAAATAATGGAATATAAATATATACATATGCACCCATGAGAAAAATCAAAACAGTCCAACAAAAATAAAGTAAAATAGATTGACCTGGCAAACAAAGGAAAGCAAAAATTATATTTACCCGTTAACAAAATTAACTAAAGTACAAACTGGAAAATAAAACTAAAGCAAGGTGCCAAGTGGAGAATAAAGGTATGAAAACAAAACTAACAAATAGGTTGAGAGGAAGGGAAAGAAAGGATAGATAGGCAAAGTTAAAATGAGGTAGATGAAGAAGATTTATATACATTAAAGATTAACTGCAGGGGAAAATGATAGTAGGAAAAACAAAGGAATAATTGTACAAAAACATGATAGGTATGAGAAAGTTAAGTGATAAAATTATAAAAAAGAGAAAAAAAAACAACAGAAAAAAAAAAAAAAAGAAATAAAGAAAAGGTAGAAACTCTACAAAACTGCAAAAGCCCAACGTGAATGCAAATGTTTATAACAACAATAAAAAGTTGGACTAGATAAACACATATCCATATACACAAAATCAAAAGAGTCCAACAAAAATAAAGTACAATATATTGACCAGTGAACAAAGGAAACCAAAAATTATGTCTACCATAAGAAAACTATCTAAAGCACAACCTGGTAAACAAAACCAAAGCAAGGTGCCAATTTGGAAATAAAGCAAGGAAAATAAAACTAACAAATATGTTGAGAGGAAAGGAAATAAAGAAAAGAAAGAAAAGATAAATGCAAAGTTAAATAGAGGTAGATAAAGATTTATATCCATTAAAGATTAACTGCAAGGGGAAAAGAACATCAGGAAAAACAAAGGAATAAATGTAAAAAAATAATAATAGGTGTAAAAAATTAAAATAAAAAAAAAAAGAGAAAAGAGAAAAAATAAAAGGAAAACTCCACAGACCTATAAAAGCCTAACATAGAGGGAAATTTTTATAACAATAAAAAAGTGACTGAGAAAAAAATAAAAAAGCTGAAAATCTTAATTACATTTCATCAGTTCAATTCAGTTCAGTTCAGTCACTCAGTCGTGTCCGACTCTTTGCGACCCCATGAATCGCAGTATGCCAGGCTTCCCTGTTCATCACCATCTCCCGGAGTTCACTTAAACTCACATCCATCGTGTCGGTGATGCCATGCAGCCATCTCATCCTCTGTCATCCCCTTCTCCTCCTGTGCCCAATCCCTCCCAGCATCAGAGTTTTTCCAATGAGTCAACTCTTCTCATGAGTGGCCAAAGTACTGGAGTTTCAGCTTTAGCGTCATTCCTTCCAAAGAAATCCCAGGGCTGATCTCCTTTAGAATGGACTGGTTGGATCTCCTTGCAGTCCAAGGGACTCTCAAGGGTCTTCTCCAACACCACAGTTTAAAAGCATCAATTCTTCGGAGCTCGGCTTTCTTCACAGTCCAACTCTCGCATCCATACGTGACCACTGGAAAAACCATAGCCTTGGCTAGTCGGACCTTTGTTGGCAAAGTAATGTCTCTGCCTTTGAACATGCTATCTAGGTTGGTCATAACCTTCCTTCCAAGGAGTAAGCGTCTTTTAATTTCATGGCTGCAGTCACCATCTGTAGTGATTTTGGAGCCCCCTAAACTAAATTCTGACACTGTTTCCCCATCTATTTCCCATGAAGTGTTGGGACCAGATGCCATAATCTTAGTTTTCTGAATGTTGAACTTTAAGCCAACTTTTTAACTCTCCTCTTTCACTTTCATCAAGAGGCTTTTTAGTTCCTCTTCACTTTCTGCCATAAGGGAGGTGTCATATGCATATCTGAGGTTATTGATATTTCTCCCAACAATCTTGATTCCAGCTTGTGCTTCTTCAAGCACAGCTTTTCTCATGATGTAATCTGCTTATAAGTTAAATAAACAGGGAGACAATATACAGCCTTGACATACTTCTTTTCCTATTTGGAACCAGACTGTTGTTCCATGTCCAGTTCTAACTGTTGCTTCCTGATCTGCATATAGGTTTCTCAAGAGGCAGGTCAGGTGCTCTGGTATTCCCATCTCTTTCAGAATTTTCCACAGTTTATTGTGATCCACACAGTCAAAGGCTTTGGCATAGTCATAAAGCAGAAATAGATGTTTTTTTGGAACTCTCTTATTTTTTCCATGATCCAGCGGATGTTGGCAATTTGATCTCTGGTTCCTCTGCCTTTTCTAAAACCAGCTTGAACTTCTGTAATTTCACGGTTCACATATTGCTGAAGCCTGGCTTGGAGAATTTTGACCATTACTTTACTAGCGTGTGAGATGAGTGCAATTGTGTGGTAGTTTAAGCATTCTTTGGCATTGCCTTTCTTTGGGATTGGAATTAGTGCTAATAAAATCAACAACTAAGCGGGAAGGAGGGGAAAAAACAGAAAAAAACATTTAAAAGAATCTACAGAGCAAATCAAAACATAAGAATAATAAATGTTTTTCTTGAGTCACTGCTGTCAGAGTCCTTTCCATCACTGGGAGTAACAGTCCACCTCACCTCCTTAAGATTCTTTGCAGCACTGTGTTGATCTCTGGACCTGCTGTGGGGGCACCTCAGATTCTAATCTGGTCCGTCTCCTCTGTGTTCCTGCCTCCTATGTTCACAGCTATCAAAACTAGTGCATTTTCTTTTGTGGGAGCTCTCAATGGCCTTTTATATATTCCATAGACACAGAGTCTGCCTAGTTGATTGTGTGGATTTAATCTATAGCTTGTATATCTAGGAAGGCTTTGGGTCTTATTTCTTAGCCACACTGCCCCTGGGTTTCAACTGTGATTTTATTTCTACCTCTACATGTGGGTCGTCCACTGGAGTTTGCTCCTGAGGCTGCCCTGGAGGCCTTGGGTTTGCCCCTTGGGTTTGCACTCTGTGGTGGTGGTGCAGCTGCTTGGGTCACAAGGGTTCTGGCAGCATCAGGTATTCAGGGGAGTTGGCAGCTAAGTCAGCAGGAAATATAGTGCTCTAGAAGGGTATGGCAACCAGTATTTGCCAAATCACTCCAGTATTATTGCCTGGAGAACCTCCTTCCCTGACAGAGAAGCCCAGCAGGCCATAGTCTACATGGTTGCAAAGCGTCAGACACTACCAAAGTGACCCTGCTTGCATAGATGCAAGATTTTTTTTGCTTCTGGCAGCTCTCCTCCAGTGAGATTTGAGCATGAAGGTGGTACAGCTGCTTGGCTTGCAGGGACCCTGGCAGCAGCAAGTGTGCAGGGACTTGGACCACCTCCATCGCAGGAGTTATGGCCCTATCAGGGACTTTTTTGAGCCCCTTGTAGCTGGCGATCAGAAGACGTCTTTGGCTAGTCTTTCCCTGTAGCTCCGCCCATTCATGTACTTAGAAGGACCCCCATGGCTGGGGTCCTACTCTCTAGATCAGCACATCAGGCACTTAAAGGAGTACCTTGGGTTGGGTCCTACTCTATAGTTTGGCGCATCAGTCACTTAAAGGGCACCCTGGGTGGTGTCCTGCTCTGTAGTTCAGTGAGTCAGGCGTTTTATGGGCCAGCCTCTCTACTGTTCTACTGGCGATGCTTGGGGGAGAGAAGTTATGGTGATGGCTCTAGCCCCTACACATGACTCATCAGTATCCCTTGCTTCCATGGCTGCTTGACTTTCCTCCAGAGGCAATGCCCTCCAAAATCTCCTCCCTCATACACAATTTCCTCCTCCCCTTGATCTGTCTCTCCACAGTCAACAGTAGCCCTCGCCCTGGGATTGCTCCACAATACCTAAACTCCAGCTCCCAGCCACTGCACCTTCCAGGGGACCTGAATTCCTGTCTGGGGTATGTGTGGCTACAGCAAGGACTGTCTGATTCTCACTCCATTTAGGCTGTCACAGATCAGCTGCCTCACTCTCAGCCTTAAGTGTTTCTCCTGTGACTCAGACAGTTGCTCCAGTGTGGGGATCAGACCCCTGCCTCACTTCCCCCACCCTCCAAGGGCAGGTCCAGTCCTACTAATACTATTTTTCCCCCTATTTCTTTTGTCCTACCAAGTTTTATGTGGGTCTATATATTCTTTTCCGCTAGTCAGGTATTCATATCTGCTCTCAGCTCGTGTTCTTCTCAGCATGCACTTCTGTGTCTGAAGGTGTATTCCTGATGTATCCATGGGGAGAGATGTACTCCACATCCAACTACTCCTCTGCCATCTTGTTCTCTATATTAGATAATATTTTAAAATATTCTTCTAAATTTAGGTTGCATTTAGTGTAAAATAAATAGGTATATTTAGATAGATATTTCATTAATATAATGTCAGAAAGTTATGTTTTTATGCTTCTATTGGCACAATAACAAATCTAGAAAAGAATTATCAAAAGTTATGTTGGAATGAAATAACTGAATAAGTTCTTAACACTCAAATTGTGTAAAAGTTTAGTTTTGAAATTCTATAATTGCCTTTTGAAATAACTCAAAATCTGGAAAGAACATTTTTGTGAGGTCTTACTTGAATTAAAAACTTTGTTTTTCTGTCCTGAATGGAATGTAGTTGAGGAGGTCTATGATTCTGTAGATCTACATGGGGAAATATATTCAGGCTAAATATAAGTAGATACAATTTATTTGATAAGTTTATCTTGCAAGTATGCTTGAACATTATTAGAAGCTAAAAGCTAATATTTAGGAAAAGTGTTAACTCAAAAATTTTAAACACTTGGATATGAAAGTAGATATAAGTAAGCACATTTTACCCAGAGCTACAAAATACCTCAACACCTGTAGTGACAGATCTGTGTTAAATAAAAATATTTTAGTTTTAAAAATATATAAACAGATGTCAAAAACTTCAATTTTTAAAAGACACTTTTGAAGAAAGCATTAGCAAATGTTGGAAAAAGTAAGGCATTTTTGAAAAAACATTTTCAGAAAAATAACAGTATCATAGAATTAGGGACAGACATTGCTAAGAAGTAAATATATTGTAAAAATACTTTGAGAATTGTTAAACTAATTACAATTTCCATTGAGTGCTTTTTTTTTATTGAGTTCTAAGTAGTATATAATAAATATCAAACTAACAAAAGTGTATAGCTTGATGTATTTTATGAATGAATATAACATGTAACTATTAGCCAAATCAAAATATGTAATATGTCCATCATGACATAAAATTGCCCTTTCCTCTTTCTATTCAATAGTATCATTCATTGGTTATCAGTTTAATATAGACTGTTATAATGCATTTTATATAAATGCAAACAAAATACCTATAGAAGATACTAGTAAAAAAAAATACATCACACTGTATCTCTATTTTAAAAAATCAATGAATCGCAAAAGAAGATAGCAAGAGGAGAAAAGAGGGATAAAATAACCATAACTCAAACTGAAAACAATGAACAAGATGGCAAAAGTAAACCTTTCTCTATCTTTAATTTCTTTAAACTAAAATGGATCAAACTTCTCAGTCAAAAGTCACAAAGAAGCTAAATGAATAGAAAAGCTAGATCCAAGAGTTCAGATTTAAGGAAACAGTCTTTGACTCTGAAAGTGAAGATATGCAGAATAAAATCATGCTCAGGTGGCTATACTGATATCTGACAAAATAGGCTTTATCTCAAAAATTGTCATAAGACAGTAAGGTACAAAGCATATATAGACAAAACAGAAGGGAGAAAAAGATAGCAATACAATAATAAAAGGAGACTTGAATAAATTACCTTTAATAATGAATTGAATATTCAGAGAGAAGTAATTAAGGAAAAAAAATAAGTAGACTTGAAACAACACTGTAAACTGACTGGACACAGCAATGCTTCCAAAAATAGCAAAATAGACATTTTCTTAAGTGCACAAAAAACACTGTCTATCAATATCACACATTAGGACCCCAAAAGAGCAATACATATAAGAAGACTGAAATAATAGCAAATATATTTTCTAACTACAAAGGAATGAAATTAGAAGTCAATAAGAGAAGGAAAACTGGAAAATGCAAACATGTGGAACTTAAGCACACACTCAAAAAAAGAAAAATGAATCAAAGACCAAGCTAAACTAAAAAATAGTAAATATATTGAGACAAACAAACGTGGAAGTGCAATGTACCAAAATGAATAGCAGAAGCAGTTCTAAGAGGGGAGTTCAAAGAGGAAAACATTTGCATTTTTAAAAATATATTAAATAGACAATATAACATTACACTTCAAGGAACAAGAAAACTATGCCAGCATTTGGCAAAAAGAAGGGGATAACAAAGATTAGAGAAGAAATAAGTGAAACATAGGCAAGTAAAACAGCAGAAAAAAAAAAAAAATGAACGAAACCAAGCACTGGTTTTTGATAACATAAATAAGAGTGACAAAACTTTAGTTTGACTAAAAAAAAAAAAAAGATAAAGATTAAATACAGAAATTCAGAAGCTAAAGAGGAGACATTACTACTGACACCACAGAGCAAATAAGAGTAAATAGGGCAACTATATATAATTATATATGAATGAATGAGACAGCTTAAAAAATGAATAAATTCCTAGAAATATACAAGATATAAGTATTGAATTATGAAGAAATAGAAAATATGAACAAACCAGTAACAAGTAGAAGACTGAATCAGTAATCAAATCCTACTAACAAAGAAAAGCCCATATCCAGATGTCTTCACTGGTGAATTCTCTGAAACATTTAAAGAATGTGTACCAATCTTTCTCAAACTATTCCAAAAATTGAAGAGAAGGGAACACTTCTGAATTAATCTTTTGAAGCCAGCATTACCTTGATACCAAAGCCATACAAAGACAGTGTAAGAAAGTTAACTAATAGCCCTGATTAACATAGATACAAAGATTCTCAAAATACTAGCAAGACAAAGCCAACAGCTCAATACAAGAATCATGATACAATGTCACCATAAGGTATTTATAGCTACCATACAAAAATAGTTCAACATATGCAAATAAGTGTGAAACAACACATTAACAGAAGGAATGAAAAAACTTTCAGTAAATGAAGTATAGAGGAAATCAGGGGAAAATTTTTGTGATGTTATTTTCAATTTGATACCAAGAATACAGAAAAAAAGTAAAAGTAGGTATGTGGAACTTTATTAAACTAAAACATTACTGCAAAGGAAACAATCAACAGAATTAGTCAATGTTTTATAAATTTCTTTAGAATTTAATAACAGCAATGTTGAAAATTAATAGCATTATTATTGAGGTATTATATATAGGTAAAGAAAAACTCCTCCAAGAGAGTAGATATAATGATCTATCAGATCAGATCAGATCAGATCAGATCAGTCGCTCAGTCGTGTCCGACTCTTTGCGATCCCATGAATCGCAGCACGCCAGGCCTCCCTGTCCATCACCAACTACAGGAGTTCACTGAGACTCACGTCCATCGAGTCAGTGATGCCATCCAGCCATCTCATCCTCTGTCGTCCCCTTCTCCTTCTGCCCCAGAGAGTCAGATATTACTAGTCATTTGCTATTTGTTCCATGAGTTTTGTCATTTTTTTTGTTTGTTTTGACTATAATATTAGTATTTTGATATCTTTTCTTTCTTTATTCCCACTTTGATTTAGTTTGCTCCATATAGTTATTTAATTAGAAATAATTCTTTAGTATTAATAATATAAATTAATCATTTACCCATATGTTGATCTCATGAAGACAAAAACCTGCCTTACTTCTTTCTTGTTTCAGACCTATATCTTACCCTGCATTTAATTGATAAAATCTTATTGGAGACAAAATATATTTTTTTTCAATGTTAAATTTCATGTTTGACAAATGTTTTTGAATCACTAAAAAAAAAAAAAAAGCAACTCTGGAACTCTAGGAAATCAAATGATTTAAATTTCAGACATATCATTTAAATGGGTAAATGCTATATCTAAACTTACCTTAATATTTTAACTGTTTTTAACTCACCTAAATCAAATGCAGAGTTACACCTATATATTTCTAAAATAAAAAATGATTATTTTCCCTGTTACTAAATATAAAATTTTTGTATTTTATTGCATTAATGATTTGTAATTATGAGTACTAAATAAATAGTATTTTGTTAAGAATCTGATAAAAATTTTCCACTCCTCAAATGCATGATTGTTCTTAAAAATATACAGACAATGATGAATTATCCAAAATGGTTATTAATATGTAGACAAGTGACATAGCATATATAGATCATCAAGGCCTTATGTTAAACATTTCTTTCTACTGTTGGCCTGACAAAGTTCTTTCTACCATCAATTAGTGAGATTAACGAGACTTTTATTTTTTTAAATATAAATTTATTTATTTTAATTGGAGGCTAATTACTTTACAATATTGTATTGGTTTTGCCATACATCAACATGAATCTGCCATGGGTGTACATGTGTTCCCCATCCTGAACCTCCCTCCCACCTCCCTCCCCGTACCATCCCTCTGGGTCATCCTGGTGCACCAGCCCCAAGCATCCTGTATCCTGCATTGAACCTGGACTGGCGATTTGTTTCATATATGATATTATACATGTTTCAATGCCATTCTCTCAAATCATCCCACCCTTTCCCTCTCCCTCTCCTAGTGTCCAGAAGACTGTTCTATACATCTGTGTCTCTTTTGCTGTCTCGCATACAGGGTTATCACTACCATCTTTCTAAATTCCATATATATGTGTTAGTATACTGTATTGGTGTTTTTCTTTCTGGCTTGCTTCACTCTGTATAATAGGCTCTAGTTTCATCCACCTCATTAGAACTGATTCAAATATATTCTTTTTTAATGGCTGAGTAATACTCCATTGTGTATATGTACCACTGCTTTCTTATCCATTCATCTGCTGATGGACATCTATGTTGTTTCCATGTCCTGGCTATTATAAACAGTGCTGTGATGAACACTGGGGTACACGTGTCTCTTTCAATTCTGGTTTCCTCGGTGTGTATGCCCAGTAGTGGGATTGATGGGTCATAAGGCAGTTCTATTTCCAGTTTTTTAAGGACTCTCCACTCTGTTCTCCATAGTGGCTGTACTAGTTTGCATTCCCACCAACAGTGTAAGAGGGTTCCCTTTTCTCCACACCCTCTCCAGCATTTATTGATTGTAGACTTTTGGATAGCAGCCATTCTGACTGGCATGAAATGGTAGCTCATTGTGGTTTTGATTTACATTTCTCTGATAATGAGTGATGTTGAGCATCTTTTCATGTGTTTACTAGCCATCTGTATGTCTTCTTTGGAGAAATGTCTGTTTAGGTCTTTGGCCCATTTTTTGATAGGGTTATTTATTTTTCTGGAATTGAGCTGCAGGAGTTGCTTGTATATTTTTGAGAGTAGTTCTTTGTCAGTTGCTTCATTTGCTATTATTTTCTCCCATTCTGAAGGCTGTCTTTTCACCTTGCTTATAGTTTCCTTTGTTGTGCAGAAGCTTTTAATTTTAATTAAGTCCCATTTGTTTATTTTTGCTTTATTTCCAATATTCTGGGAGGTGGGTCATAGAGGATCCTGCTGTGATTTATGTCAGAGAGAATTTTGCCTATGTTCTCCTCTAGGAGTTTTATAGTTTCTGGTCTTACATTTAGATCTTTAATCCATTTTGAGTTTATTTTTTGTGTATGGTGTTAGAAAGTGTTTTAGTTTCATTCTTTTTTAATATAAATTTATTTATTTTAATTGGAGGTTAATTACTTTACAATATTGTATTGGTTTTGCCATACATCAACATGAATATGCCACAGGTATACATGTGTTCTCCATCCCAAACCTACCTCCCTCCTCCCTCCCCGTACCATCCCTCTGGGTTGTACCAGTGCACCAGCCCCAAGAAACGAGTACAATGCATTGAACTTGGACTGGAAATTCATTTTATATATGATAGTTTCATTCTTTTACAAGTGCTTGACCAGTTTTCCCAGCACCACTTGTTAAAGAGATGGTCTTTTCTCCATTGTATATTTTTGTCTCCTTTGTCAAAGATAAGGTGTGATTTTTTAAAAGATGTATAGACTTTCACATAGAACTGTATTAATAAAAGTAAATTCAGCCCTGTAAAAACTTTTAAATTAGTTATTTAGACAATATCAGTTCAGTTCAGTTCAGTTCAGTTCAGTTGCTCAGTCGTGTCCAACTCTTTGCGACCCCATGAATTGCAGCACTCCAGGCCTCCCTGTCCATTACCAACTCCTGGAGTTCACTGAGACTCATGTCCATCGAGTCAGTGATGCCATCCAGCCATCTCATCCTCTGTCGTCCCCTTCTCTTGCCCTCAATACCTCCCAGCATCAGAGTCTTTTCCAATGAGTCAACTCTTCACATGAGGTGGCCAAAGTACAGAGTTTCAGCTTTAGCATCATTCCTTCCAAAGAACACTCAGGGCTGATCTTTAGAATGGACTGGTTGGATCTCCTTGCAGTCCAAGGGACTCTCAAGAGTCTTCGCCAACACCACAGTTCAAAACCATCAATTCTTCGGCGCTCAGCTTTCTTCATAGTCCAACCCTCATATCCATACATGACTACTGGAAAAAACATAGCCTTGACTAGACAGAACTTTGTTGGCAAAATAATGTCTCTGCTTTTGAATATGCTATCTAGTTTGGTCATTACTTTCTTTCCAAGAAGTAAGAGTCTTTTAATTTCATGGCTGCAATCACCATCTGTAGTGATTTTGGAGCCCCCAAAATTAAATTCTGACACTGTTTCCCCATCTATTTCCCATGAAGTGATGGGAGCAGATGCCATGATCTTCGTTTTCTGCATGTTGAGCTTTAAGCCAACTTTTTCACTCTCCTCTTTCACTTCCATCAAGAGGCTTTTTAGTTCCTCTTCACTTTCTGCCATTAAGGGTGGTGTCATCTGCATATCTGAAGTTATTGATATTTCTCCTGGCAATCTTAATTCCAGCTTGTGCTTCTTCCAGCCTAGCATTTCTCATGATGTACTCTGCATAGCAAACACAAAATTTCACATTATTGAAAAGGAGAGAATTAAAACAAGCAAAAACAGATTTAATTTCTATCTAAAACCCCTTGCAAAAGGAGCATTTGTAGCTTCTTAGATTCTGATCTGCTGCTGACGTTTTCAAACCAGAAGGCATCAAGATGATTTGCAGTGTATTCACTGTAGCAAAGTTTATACCACAAATTCTGTTGCTGCTATTATTATTGTTTTGTGTGCCTGGTTGTGTGAATGAGTTTTATTTGTTTACAGAAAAGAGTAGTTTCAAAATATATACAATGAGGAATTATTTGCAATTGATCCTACCTGCAGTAATTACTGGTGGCATATGTTGACAAATTATTTTTACTTCTCTCTGCCTGTGCAACATGGACATCGAGTGGAAGAAATAAATACTAATTCCCACACAGCTTTTGTATCACTTATATATTTAAAAAAAGACACTGGTGTTTAAAGTTTAAACAGTATGTTTAAATATTAAATAGAATTTTCCTCTGATTAATTAAATGAGAATGAAAGCTTAAAAAATGAATTTCTAATGCCTGCAATGTCTAACAAGACAGTATCACAAATAACACTTCTCTTCAATATGATGATCACAGGGATTTTTTTTTTTTCAAAAGTGCACTTTAATTTTTATTTCACTTAAAATATTTTCAGATCACAAGTGAAAAACTTATTTATCATTCAGGAAACTTGCTGCACTGTGGCAGGCAAAAGGAAAGGGTGGGACTCAGCTTTTAACAAAGCAGTTGGTAACATATTCTGGTCTTTATTTGTCCTTGGTCCAAACCAGACTATTAACAGCCCAAAGATGAATCCTTTCATACTTTAGTGTATCTGAAGTGTTCTTTAAGGAATTCTTTTTTTCACTCACTATTTAAACAGCATGAGATTTCCTCTTTTCTTGTAATATTTGTATCTGAAGTACTTTACTGGCATTTTCACTCTTCAAGGATATTGAAGCCAACAACATATAATTTCTCCTTTGAACTGCAGAGTATAATCCTTACAGTTTGGGTGAAGAATGTGAGATAAATGAATGAAAACTGAGCAAACATTTATATTTGCCATTTAAATTATGTATTTCCTCAATATTGTATGCATCCTTGATATTCTCTTTGAAATAATATATCAATATTCCTTAGATCATAAATTCTTGAGATTGAAGATGTATAACTTAAACATGACTGTGGTATTCCCATTCCTACATAGCAAGATCCTTCTGTGGGTGCAAAGTCACTTCAGTCATGTCTGACTCTTTGCACCCTATGGACTGCAGCCTGTCAGGCTCCTCTGTCCATGGGATTCTCTAGGGAAGAATATTGGAGTGGGTTGCCATGATTTCCTCCCGGGAATCTTTCTGACCCAGGGATCAAACCCTTGTCTCCAGCATAGGTGGGTTTTTTACCACTAATGCCACCTGGGAAACTCTGCATAGTCAATGCTGACAAATAACTAGTGTGTCCCAGCCTGGAGATATGTTCAAAAGAGGATGTAACTTATGTAACATAATAATAATGAACTACCCACTTGCTTACTGTATGGCACTGTGGTCCAGACTGAGTATATATGATTTCCTTTAATATAACTTTAAGGAGAGTATTACCCACTGGCCAGAGAATTTGTTCTCCATCTTTGACTTGGTAAGAGAGAACAAGCAGGAACTGTAATCCAAGGAAATTCTTCATTTTAACTGAAGAGTGTCAGTATATTTCCTTTCCATTCTTGCTAAAAGGAAGATTATCCAATTCTGAAAATTATCCTATATGAGATGACAGAGGGGAAGTTCAATTCTGCAAGACTTAAAGGAACTGCTGAGAACTGAGTCTAAGAGATTCTGAAATCAATTTCCAATTTATTCCACCAAGGCCTTATCCTCCAATTAGTCATTGCTATGAAAATTAAAAAAAAAAAAAAAAGATTAAGCAAAACTACTGATGTTTTCAAAAGCAGTGATACATTAGTATCATATTACCCCAGCAGACCAAAAAAGTACGTTTCCAACCACTGATAGAATCAAGCTCAACTTGCCAGCTTTGATGTCACAACAGAAGACAAAATGACACATATATCCATCCTATATCATCCTTCTTCATTTCCTGACAGAGATCCTTCACTTTAATCAATCTAACCAAACTGAAATATTGAATCTTGTCATTAAATTTGCATTTTTAATATGGATTATCATTGCCATATTTTCTAATTTTTTAAAAAATATATTAATTATTTCTAATACTAGGATTCTATATAATACTCCATATAGGTAGATCTACATTCATTATTGAAGGTATTCAATAATGAATATAGACTGTTGGTGTTCAGTCGCTAAATAGTGTATGACTCTTGTGATCCCAGGGACTGCAGCATGCCGGGCTTCCTTGTCCTTTACTGTCACCCAGAGTTTGCTCAAATTCATATTCATTGAGTTGGTGATGCCATCCAACTATCTCATCCTCTGTTACCCAGTGAGTCAGCTCTTCATACCAGGTGACCAAAGTATTAGAACTTTAGCATCAGTCCTTCCAGTGAATATTCAGGACTGATTTCCTTCAGGATTGAATAGTTTGATCTCCTTCCTGTCCAAAGGACTATCTAGAGTCTTCTCCAGCACAATTCAAAAGCATCAACTCTTTGGTGTTCAGCTTTCTTAATGATCCAAATCTCACATCTGTACATGACTACTGGAAAAAAACATACCTTTGATTATACAGACCTTTGTTGGCAAAATGATGTCTCTGTTTTTTAATACTCTGTGAAGGATTGTCAGAGCTTTTCTCCCAAGGTGTAAGAGCCTTTTAATTTTTCATGGCTGCAGTAACCAACTGTAGTGATTTTGGAGCCCAAGAAAATAAAATCTGTCACTGTTTTCACTTTTTCCCCATCTATATTTCATGAAGTGATGGGACCAGATGCTATGATCTTAGTTTGTTGAATGTTGACTGTTAAGCCAGTTTTGTTTTTTTTTTTTTCTCTTTCCTCTTTCACCTTCATCAAGAGGCTCTTCACTTTCCCCCATTAGAGTGGTATCATCTGCATATCTGAATTCATTGATATTTCTCTCAGCAATCTTCATTGAAAAGCAGAGACATTACTTGGCCAACAAAGGTCCACAGAGTCAAAGCTAAGTTTTTTCCAGTAGTCATGTATGGATGTGAGAGTTGGACTATAAAGAAGGCTGAACACTGAAGAATTGATGCTTTTGAATTGTGGTGTTGGACAAGACTCTTGAGAGTCCCTTGGACAGCAAGGAGATCAAACCAGTCAATCCTAAAGGAAATCAGTTCTGAATATTCACTGAAAGAACTTCAGCTGAAGCTGAAGCTCCAATACTTTGGCCAACTGATGTGAAGAGTCAACTCATTAGAAAAGACCTTGATGGTGGGAAAGATTGAAGGCAAAAAGAGAAGAGGGCAGCAGAGGGTGAGATGTTTGGATGACATCATCAACTCAATGCACATGAACTTGAGCAAGCTCTGGGGGATGATGAAGGACAGGAAAGCCTGGCTTGCTACAATCCATGGGATTTCAAAGAGTCAGACACATCTGAGAGACAGAACAGCAACAATCTTGATCCCAGCTTTTGATTCAGTCAGCTCTGGCATTTCATATGATGTACTCTCCATATAAGTTAAATAAGCAGAGTGACAATATACTCCTTTCCCAATATTGAACCAGTCTGTTGTTCCATGTCTGGTTATAACTGTTGTTTCCTGACTTGCATACAGGTTTCTCAGGAGACAGGTAAGATGGTCTTCCCAGCTCTTTCAGAATTTTCCAGTTTGTTGTGATCCACAGTCAAAGGTTTTAGCATAATCAATGAAGCAGAATTAGATGTTTTTCTGGAATTCCATTGCTTTCTCTATGTTCCAATAAATGTTGGCAATTTGATCTCTGGTTCCTCTACATAGATAGACAACAAATAGGTATACAGGTAGATATCCAATATTTAGTATTGTATTAATATGTTGTTGCTGTTTAATACGAAGTCATGTATGACTCTTTTTGGACCCCATATAGCTTGCCAGGCTCCTCAGTCCATGGGATTTCTCAGGCAAGAATGCTGGAGTGGGACACCATTTCCTTCTCCAGGCAATCTTCCTGACCCAAGATCAAGCACACATCTTCCTGCATTGGCAGGTGGATTCTTTACCACTGAGCCAGCAAGGAAGCCATATTGATATCTTCCTATGCTGCTGCTGCTGTTAAGTCGCTTCAGTCATGTCTGACTCTGTGAGACTCCATAGACGGCAGCCCACCAGGCTCCCCCATCCCTGGGATTCTCTAGGCAAGAACACTGGAGTGGGTTTCCATTTCCTTCTCCAATGCATGAAAGTGAAAAGTCAAATGAAGTCGCTCAGTCGTGTCTGACTCTTAGCGACCCCATGGACTGCAGCCTACCAGGCTCCTCCGTCCATGGGATTTTCCAGGCAAGAGAACTGGAGTGGGGTGCCACTGCCTTCTCCAAATATGTACCTATATGTTAATATTAAATCAGATATAAGGGTGCAAGATGAAATATACAAAAGTGGACTCATGACTCAGTTTAAGAAAAAAATATATTTTAATGATATATAGGGACCTTGTATACTTTTAATTCCATCTCTGCCTTCTCAGAGAACCTTCCCCTGCATGTACCCTTATATTCTTTGTATGATGTCATCACATATACTTATATCCTAAACAACAGAACACTGAACTAAACATGTTTTTAAATTAATTAAATAGAATTAGGCATGCATTCTAAAACTGTTTTTGTTAATAGTCTGCTTCTGATATTCATGAATATTATCTCATAGAGCAATAATTCATTCTATATGGCATCCAATGCATGACTTATTTCAACCTGTTTCTCTATGTTGCTGTTGATATGTCAGTTACTAGTTTTATATTAAAAAATCTTTGGTATGGACATATTGTGTATTTTGTTTGGTGCATACGTAAAAGTCCTTTTCTGAAAGAAATATAGTTGTGAAATTACTGAATTATAAAATATTTAATTTTGAAAATTACTCGGTAATGCTAGAATGGTTTTCAAATTAGATTTATGAAAATTCACCACCTTTTTCAATGGATAATATTTATTATTTCTCTATGTTGTCACCAATACTGAAAAATTAAAAGTCTTCTAAAATATTTGCCAAGCTGGTGTGTTGAGGTTGACTGATTCAGTGAGGGCTAACGTTGTGTTTTAGGCTTATAGACCTAGGTTTCTTCTAGGCTATCCTTGTTCAAAACATTTGCTTATTTTTGTATTAAAAGTTTTGTTCTTTTTCTTCATTGTATTAAGAGTTCTTAATCCTGTATTTTCTACATGTGCATAAAGTCTTATTCTAATTGTACAATATACTCAATTTCATTGTAGTAAAACTTACCACAGATATTTTTATTCTGACTTACTGACGCACTCTAGAATTCTGGCCTAGAGAATTCCATTCCATGGGATTGCAAGCAAAGAGTCAGACAGGAGTGAGAGACTTTCCCTTTCTTTCACATTATTTTGTCATGTCAGGAACTTAATTGTATGGATCTGTTTTTGATGCATTCATCAAATCATTTATTTCTACACTCATAAAATGTTTATTAGTTAATGTAGCTTTGTGATAATCTTTGATAACTGGTAATCTATATTTCTTAATGCATCCTGTCAATGATCGTCTTAAATATTTTGGTTATTGTAAGCCATTGTTCTTCTGTACACATTGTGGTCAACTTTTAAGTTTTCAATAAACCTGCAGTGTTTCCCCTGAATTTATCTAGAATCCATGGTAAATGTTGGGATAATTGATATCTTGATGATATTCTATCTTACAACCCAAGATATAGTATAGTTATACAGCTTTTTAGGTATGTTTATTTAATTTCAACTAAATATGAAAAAATTCTTTTAAATTACACTTTTGTTGATTTTATAGTTCTTATATTTATTGTTGTTCTTTATGAACAATATAGCTTGAAACTCAATGATAGTGTTGATATTTTGTGAAATATCACAGGAATTTTATTTTTAATATAATAGTGATGATGTTTTGTTTCTTTATTTCCAATTCAGAAAATGTATCTCAGTATTTTACCACACATTAGATATACAATAGGCTTTTATCAATGTATTATGACAATGAGAAAAATACTTTATATTCCTGGTTTTCTGAAACTAATTTTTAGTCCCATAGAATATGGATATTTTTCAAATATATTCTCCATATCTATTAAGATGACCATTTTTTGCTTTCTTTTATTGACAGGCTGATAACACTCATTGATGCACAATACATATATTTCAAATATCATTCAATTGGTAATATTTTGTCATTTGTATTATGCTATCATCTTTAACTATGCATGACTCATAAATGTGTTTATATTTATTTAGATGTGTTTATATTTCTCTCTACCATCTTATTTGTACTATACCTCCCCATTCCCCCTTCATATCTATTTTCCCTCTTTTCTTACTCTTTTTGTATTGAATTTTTTTGCACTTACTTTTTCTTCAAGTCATTTGAAAGTTGAACACTAGGATTCTATTTTATTTTTTAATTAAAAAATATCTATCATTCCTTTTAATTACCTGTGGCAGATTCATTTTGATATTTGACAAAACTCATACAATTATGTAAAGTTTAAAAATAAAATAAAATTTAAAAAATAAATAAATAAAAACTAAAAAAAAAATAAAATAAAAAATAAATATCAGTGTCTGTCTGTACTCTCATTCCAAACAATACAAAGAATTTTAACAGTTTGATTCTCATCACTTTCCTTCTGTGTATTTATTTATCTGGTGTATTAGTTTGAAAACTTTGAAACACAAAATCAATTTTTATTAATTTTATACTTAACAGTCATTTATGTTTAATTCATTTATCACTTTATTTATTAATCCTTCTTGCAATACTGCCTTTCACCTGAAATAAATTTTACTTTTCAATCATCTTTACAATTTCTATTAATGAGAGTCAGTGTAATAAACACAACTTTTGCTCAAAAATATATGTTTTCTCCTTTGCACAAATTATACTGAGGCAATATTTCATCATATTGAAGATGCGTGTTCATTATCTTTGAACTTCCATTATTTCTGGAAAGCTGTGGTGGAAAATCAAATACGGATCACAGTTATCCCTACCTGCCAGTGCTCCTTATGTGCCCCTCCTATAACTTATAACTCGAGTTTGGGCAGTATCTATGACTTGGGCTTCGATAGCCATCAAGTAGTTAAGACTCCACACTTCCAATACAGGGCACATGGGTTTGATCCCTAGTCAAGGAACTAAGATCCCACATGCCACAGATCAGATCTGACCAGATCAGTCACTCAGTCGTGTCCGACTCATTGCGACCCCATCAAACGCAGCAAACCAGGCCTCCCGGTCCATCACCAACTCCCGGAGTTCACCCAGACTCAGGTCCATCGAGTCAGTGATGCCATCCAGCCATCTCATGCTCTGTCGTCCCCTTCTCCTCCTGCCCCCAATCTCTCCCAGCATCAGAGTCTTT
>NW_011494929.1:203760-204445 GCF_000754665.1 Bison bison bison
CTCTTGGCAGGAGGTGGCCAAAGTACTGGAGTTTCAGCTTCAGCATCATTCCTTCCAAAGAAATCCCAGGGCTGATCTCCTTCAGAATGGACTGGTGGGATCTCCTTGCAGTCCAAGGGACTCTCAAGAGTCTTCTCCACACCATAGTTCAAAAGCATCAATTCTTCGGCGCTCAGCCTTCTTCACAGTCCAACTCTCACATCTATACATGACCACTGGAAAAACCATAGCCTTGACTAGACGAACCTTTGTGGCAAAGTAATGTCTCTGCTTTTGAATATGCTATCTAGGTTGGTCATAACTTTCCTTCCAAGGAGCAAGTGTCTTTTAATTTCATGGCTGCAGTCACCATCTGCAGTGATTTTGGAGCCCAGAAAAATAAAGTCTGACACTGTTTCCACTGTTTCCCCACCTATTTCCCATGAAGCGACGGGACCGGATGCCATGATCTTCGTTTTCTGAATATTGAGCTTTAAGACAACTTTTTCACTCTCTACTATCACCTTCATCAAGAGGCTTTTGAGTTCCTCTTCACTTTCTGCCATAAGGGTGGTGTCATCTGCATATCTGAGGTTATTGATATTTCTCCTGGCAATCTTGATTCCAGCTTGTGTTTCTTCCAGTCCAGTGTTTCTCATGATGTACTCTGCATATAAGCTGTAAATAAACAGGGTGACAATATACA
>NW_011494929.1:204657-205251 GCF_000754665.1 Bison bison bison
ACATCTCCTTTTCCTATTTGGAACCAGTCTGTTGTTCCATGTCCAGATCTAACTGTTGCTTCCTGACCTGCATATAAATTTCTCAAGAGGCAGATCAGGTGGTCTGGTATTCCCATCTCTTTCAGAATTTTCCAGTTTACTGTGATCCACACAGTCAAAGGCTTTGACATAGTCAATAAAGCAGAAATAGATGTTTTTCTGGAACTCTCTTGCTTTTTCCATGATCCAGCAGATGTTGGCAATTTGATCTCTGGTTCCTCTGCCTTTCCTAAAACCAGCTTGAACATCAGGAAGTTCACGGTTCACATATTGCTGAAGCCTGGCTTGGAGAATTTTGAGCATTACTTTACTAGCGTGTGAGATGAGTGCAATTGTGCACTAGTTTGAGCATTCTTTAGCATTGCCTTTCTTTGGGATTGGAATGAAAACTGATCTTTTCCAGTCCTGTGGCCACTGCTGAGTTTTCCAAATTTGCTGGCATATTGAGTGCAGCACTTTCACAGCATCATCTTTCAGGATTTGGAATAGCTCAACTGGAATTGTATCACCTCCACTAGCTTTGTTCGTAGTGATGCTTTCTAAGGCCCACTTGAC
>NW_011494929.1:205423-250714 GCF_000754665.1 Bison bison bison
ACCATTTTTGTCCTTTATCAAGCCCATCTTTGCATGAAATGTTCCTTTGGTATCTCTGATTTTCTTGAAGAGATCTCTAGTCCTTCCCATTCTGTTGTTTTCCTCTATTTCTTTGCACTGATCACTGAAAAAGGCTTTCTTATCTCTTCTTGTTATTCTTTGGAACTCTGCATTCAGATGTTTATATCTTTCCTTTTCTCCTTTGCTTTTTGCTTCTCTTTTTTTCACAGCTATTTGTAAGGCCTCCCCAGACAGCCATTTTGCTTTTTTGCATTTCTTTTCCATGGGGATGGTCTTGATCCCTGTCTCCTGTACAATGTCACGAACCTCATTCCATACCTCATCAGGCACTCTATCTATCAGATCTAGGCCCTTAAATCTATTTCTCACTTCCACTGTATAATCATAAGGGATTTGATTTAGGTCATACCTGAATTGTCTCATGGTTTTCCCTACTTTCTTCAATTCAAGTCTAAATTTGGCAATAAGGAGTTCATGGTCTGAGCCACAGTCAGCTCCCGGTCTTGTTTTTGCTTACTGTATAGAGCTTCTCCATCTTTGGCTGCAAAGAATATAATCAATCTGATTTCGGTTTTGACCATCTCGTGATGTCCATGTAGAGAGTCTTCTCTTGTGTTGTTGGAAGAGGGTGTTTGTTAGGACCACTGCATTTTCTTGGCAAAACTCTATTAGTCTTTGCCCTGCTTCATTCCATATTCCAAGGCCAAATTTGCCTGTTACTTCAGGTGTTTTTTGACTTCCTACTTTTGCATTCCAGTCCCCTATAATGAAAAGGACATCTTTTGGGGGTGTTAGTTCTAAAAGGTCTTGTAGGTCTTCATAGAACCTTTCAACTTCAGCTTCTTCAGCGTTACTGGTTGGGGCATAGACTCATGCCACAGGTACTACGAAAAACAAACAAATAAACCTACAAGAATCCTATGACTTGCATTCAGCCAAGGGAATTTGATAAAACTTGACACAGCCTCAAAAATGTTACTTACCGTTACCAGAAGGTACAGCCAAAAACAAACAAATAAAAATTCTATGACTTTCTTCCAGTGAAGGGAATTTGATAAAAATTGCCACAACCACAATAATGTTACTTAATGTTACTTCAGATTCTAAAATGTTTGCCAAGCAGGTGTGTATCTAACAAGGTTGACTAGGTGTGATTCCATGAGAGCTACTGTTGTTTTTGGCTTATAGACCACAGGTTTCTTTTTCTAGGCTATTCCTGTTCAAAATATTTGTCCATTTTCATATTAAAAGTTTAGCTCCTTTTCTTCATTGGATTAATAGATCTTAATCCTTTATTTTCTATATGTGCATAATGTCTTTCCCTAATTTATACAACCAGATAAATAATTTCAGCATAGTTAAATTTATCATGGATATTTTTCATTCTGACTCATTGCTTTGTCATGTCAGCAACTTAATTACATGGATCTGTTTTTAATGCATTCATCAAATCATTTTTTCCCACACTCATAAAATGCTGTTTAGTTTATATAGCCAATTTTGTGAGCTTTCTCTCTTGCTGGCTCAGAAGAGGCTATGCTATGATCAACTTTTTGACAAGAAATTTAAGGCAGCCTTTGGCTAACAGGTGAGCTTCCTGATGGCTCAGACAGTAAAGAATCTGTCTGCAATGCAGAAGACCCGGTTTTGATCCATCCCTGTGTCAGGAAGATCCTCTGGAGAAAGGAATGGAAACCCATTCCAGTATTTTTGCCTGAAGAATTCCATGGACAGAGGAGCCTAGTGGGCTATACAGTCCATGGGGTCACAAAGAGTTGGACAATACTGAGCAGCTAACACTTTCATTTTGTCCAACAGACAGTCAGATGCCCTCAAGTCTGATAACTTGCAGGCCACTTAATGCTGCCAACAATCCACATGAGCTTGTAATCGAATAGATCTATGATCTATTACCCCTCTGAGGTCCTGCTTTGATTTAATGAAAGTGAAAGTCTCAGTCGTATCCAAATCTTTGTGAACCCATGGACTGTAGCCTGCCAGGCTCTTCTGTCAATGGAATTCTTTAGGCAAGAATACTGGAGTGTGTTGCAATGCCCTTGTTTAGGCTATCTTCCCAACCCAGGGATTGAATACAGGTCTCTCATATTGCAGGTAGACTCTTTACCATTTGAACTACCAAGGAACCCCTCAGAATATTATCATGAACATTTAATGAGTGCATTATTAAAATATTTTAGCAACACTTACATATTTTCACCGGTATTTTGATCAGAGTTAAACATCAGATACCTGATGAAAACTGAATTTTCTCATAACTATTCATACCTTTATTTAAACTTCATATCCTTCATGATCCAAATCACAGGTTTCCCAACTTGCTTAAATTCTTTCAAAACTTACACTCTAAACTACTGTTATTGATTGAAAAATATACCCTCAGTATTCATAACTCCCAGTGTGACAATTCAGGAAGAGTTCAGTTCAGTTGCTCAGTCGTGTCTGACTCTTTGAGATTCATGAATCGCAGCAGGCCAGGCCTCCCTGTCCATCACCAACTCCCAGAGTTCACCCAAACTCATGTGCATCGAGTCAGTGATGCCACCCAGCCATCTCATTCTCTGTTGTCCCCTTCTCCTCCTGCCCTCAATCCCTCCCAGCATCAGGATCTTTTCCAATGAGTCAACTATTTGCATGACGTGGCCAAAATATTGGAGTTTCAGCTTTAGCATCATTCCTTCCAGTGAACACCCAGGACTGGTCTCCTTTAGGATAGACTGGTGGATCTCCTTGCAGTCTAAGGGACTCTCAAGAGTCTACTCCAGTACCACAGTTCAAAAGCATCAATTTTTTGGCACTCAGCTTTCTTCACAGTCCAACTCTCGCATCCATACATGACCACAGGAAAAACCATAGCCTTGACTAGATGAACCTTTGCTGGCAAAGTAATATCTCTGCTTTTTAAAATGCTATCTAGGTTGGTAATAACTTTCCTTCCAAGGAGCAAGCATCTTTTAATTTCATGGCTGCAGTCACCATCTGCAGTGATTTTGGAGCCCAGAAAAATAAAGTCTGACACTGTTTCCACTGTTTCCCCGTCTATTTCCCATGAAGTGATGGGACCGGATGCCATGATCTTCGTTTTCTGAATATTGAGCTTTAAGACAACTTTTTCACTCTCTACTTTCACCTTCATCAAGAGGCTTTTGAATTCCTCTTCACTTTCTGCCATAAGGGTGGTGTCATCTGCATATCTGAGGTTATTGATATTTCTCCCAGCAATCTTGATTCCAGCTTGTGTTTCTTCCAGTCCAGTGTTTCTCATGATGTACTCTGCATATAAGTTAAATAAACAGGGTGACAATATACAGCCTTGATGAACTCCTTTTCCTATTTGGAACCAGTCTGTTGTTCCATGTCCAGTTCTAACTGTTGCTTCCTGACCTGCATATAAATTTCTCAAGAGGCAGATCAGGTGGTCTGGTATTCCCATCTCTTTCAGAATTTTCCACAGTTTATTGTGATCCACACAAAGGCTTTGACATAGTCAATAAAGCAGAAATAGATGTTTTTCTGGAACTCTCTTGCTTTTTCCATGATCCAGTGGATGTTGGCAATTTGATCCCTGGTTCCTCTGCCTTTTTTGATCTCTGGTTCCTGTGCCTTTTCTAAAACCAGCTTGAACATCGGGAAGTTCACGGTTCACATATTGCTGAAGCCTGGCTTGGAGAATTTTGAGCATTACTTTACTAGTGTATGAGATGAGTGCAATTGTGCATTAGTTTGAGCATTCTTTAGCATTGCCTTTCTTTGGGTTTGGAATGAAAACTGAACTTTTCCAGTCCTGTGGCCACTGCTGAGTTTTCCAAATTTGCTGGCATATTGAGTGCAGCACTTTCACAGCATCATCTTTCAGGATTTGGAATAGCTCAACTGGAATTGTATCACTTCCACTAGCTTTGTTCATAGTGATGCTTACGGATCTGGAAAAGATCAGTTTTCATCCAGTCCCAAAGAAAGGCAATGCCAACAAATACTCAGGAAGAGAACTCTCATCAAAAACCAACTTGACCAGCACTTTGCTCTTTTACTTTGCACCCTTAAAACAGAAAAATAAATTTCTGTTTTTTGAGCAACAAAATATAAAATGTATCATGACACTATTTGCAGACAAATATGGACTTTAGAATTAAGGATGACATTCTCCTGTAACAAATACTAAACACGGAAGTAGCATTGGTGTTCAGTCGCTCAGTCAAGTCTGACCGTGTGACCCCATGGGCTGCAGCACGCTAGTCTTCCCTGTCCTTCGTCATCTCCCGGAGCTTACTCAAACTCATGTCTATCGAGGCAGTGATGCCATCCAACCATCTTGTCCTCTATCGTCCTTTTTTCCTACTTTCAATCTTTTCCAGGATCAGAGTCTTTTCTAATGAGTTGGCTCTTTGTATTAGGTGTTCAAAGTATTGGAGCTTCAGCTTCAGTCCTTCCAATGAATATTCAGAAGTGGTTTCCTTTGGGATTGACTGGTTTGATCTCCTTGCAGTCCAAGGGACTCTCAAGAGTCTTCTCCAACACCATAGTTGTTGTTCAGTGTTCAGCCTTCTTCATAGTCCAGCTCTCACATTCATACATGGCTACTGGAAAAGATATAGCTTTCACTATATGGACTTTTTTGGCAAAGAAATGTCTCTGCTTTTGAATATGCTGTCTAGGTTGGTCATAGCTTTTCTGCCAAGGAGCAAGCCTCTTTTAATTTCATGGAGTCACCATCTGCAGTGATTTTGGAGCCCAAGAAAATAATGTGTCCATAGTTTCCCCATCTATTTGCCATGAAATGATGAGACTAGATGCCATGATTTTGGTGTGTGTGTGTGTGTGTGTTTTCTTTTTTTGAGTTTTAAGCCAACTTTTTCATTCTCTTCTTTCACCTTCATCAGGAGGCTCTTTACTTCCTCTTCTCTTTCTGTCCTAAGGGTGGTGTCATCTTCACATCTGAAGTTATTGATATTCCTCCTGGCAATGTTGATTCCAGTTTGTTCTTCATGAAGTCCGACATTTAGCATGATGTACACTGCATATAAGTTAAATAAGCAGGGTGACAATATGCAGCCTTGAGGTACTCTTTTCCCAATTTGGAACCAGTCCATTGTTCCATGTTCAGACTAACTATCGTTCCTTGATTAGCATACAGATCTCTGGAGGTAGGTAAGGTGATCTGACATCTCTTTAAGAATTTTCCACAGTTTGGTGCGATCCACACAGTCAAAGGCTTTAGCATAGTCAATGGAGCAGATGTAGATGCTCTTCAGTAATTCTCTTGCTTTTTCTATGATTCAACAGATGTTGGCAATTTGATTTCTGGTTCCTCTGTCTTTTCTAAGTCCAGCTTGAGAATCTGGAAGTTCTCAGCTCATGTACTGTTGAAGCCTGGCTTAGAGAATGGGTAGCAGGTGGATGAGTTTTGAGTATCTAAAAAAAAAAAAAATGATGTCTGGGTCTCTCTGGCAAAGTCACATATGGAAATGAGAACTTGTTATTGGAAACAGGAGAAAAGGCAGTTTTTGTTATAATATGCCAATGCAAACAAACAAAAAAGCCACCTCAACTGAAATGTACTCTAGTATTTTGTGGAAGATAAAATTTGTGTCCAATGGAATTGAATATTACCTGAGGAAACTTGTAAGCAAAATTTTAAAGGAGGAGATTGGTTCCTGATGACTTCTTACAGTGAAATGTAGAAAGAGAGAGATAAAGAAAGAAAGATAATAAAAAAGAAGCATAAAGAAATACGAATTTGAGGATAGAAATTTTTCAGTCTATCCCTAACACACACACACACACACACACACACACACACACAAAATGAGAACGCTTTCTCTGAAGGGGATCCTGGGAATGTAGTTGATAAAAATAATGAGTATGACTCATGGACTTATCACCTATCTCAGTAGGAGCCAGCAATATAAATGGGATTGTACCAGCAAAGAATGCACCAGTCTGAACTAAAAGGGACAGAGAAAGCGGGACAAAACAAAGGCACTTTGTTACACTTCATGGATTCCACAGAATTGGATCACAAAACAGTTAAATCATGACTATGAATGTGTATTATTTTTCAAGTAAAGAAAGAATGATCTCAGAGGTGATTCAGAGATTACAGTGCTCAGTGATCCCTTAAGATATGAGGACTGATGAAAGACACTGTTCTACTAGTTAACAATTTCTGTTTTTTAAAATCTTCTTACAAGGACCTACTTTTGTATTTTCCAAAGCATGATATATATATCATGTGTGTGTGTGTGTGTATGTGTGTATATATATATATATATATATATATATATATATATATATATATTCATTTCTATCAAGTTTAATACTTGGTAGCTACTTGAAAATTGAATTTTGTTGAAAATGAAAACAGAAAACTTTCTAACAAGAATATGACTTTCTTTCCTACTTTCAGTGATTTCATTTACATTTTTTATTGGACATAGTTAGATTTGGCCAGCTATGAATTCATTTTGCTACTGCTGCTAAGTCGCTTCAGTCGTGTCCAACTCTGTGTGACCCCATAGACAGCAGCCCACCAGGCTCCCCCGTCCCTGGGATTCTCCAGGCAAGAACACTGGAGTGGGTTGCCATTGCCTTCTCCAATGAATCCATTTTAGAATTCTGTTAATGTGAAAAATCTCTCTTTTCATTAGAAAAATCCTAATACAATTATGTAAAGTTTAAAAATAAAATAAAATTTAAAAAAAATAAAAGAAAAAAAAAGAAAGAAAAACTTAGACAAATATAAGAATGAGGTTATTTTGATGGCTAGGTGCTAGTATTCTTATAATGACTGTAAACTAAGATAAAATTGGTCATGGTTTGAAGTCACATAATTGAAACTTTTTTTTTTACCCTACCTACATTATTGGTCCATGTTTATATCCGAATTTCAACTGAAAAGCAAAGATAAATTTTCTGTCAAATAACTCCAAAATGACATTGCAAAAGTACTCAAGTTCAAATTTCAAGAGTTATTGGGCTATTTAATACAAAATTATTAATACTTCATAATGATTTTCTTGAAAATTGCACAAAATAATTCTATCATAAGTGGTTCTTGGCATATTGGATTTTGCAAAAATATCTCTTTCTTTCTCTTTATAATTATTTTTCTGACAATATCATTTTTAAGACAATTGTTAAATCAAGGGCAAGAGTTCTGATGTTGACTCTACAATTAATTCACATATTTTTCTTGGCCAAATCTCTACCATATTCTAGGCTTAAATTTCAGTTAATACAAATGGATAGGTCTGATAAATACACTATCAAGCCTTCAATTTCTTCTAGACCCTTAGATTCTCTGCCATGTACCTCATTGTCCAGATTGTATAGTACCAACTTTATTTCTCCTATATATCCAGTTAATCACTTGATTGGTTACTATGACACTGTTTTCTACATTTTTCTATTGTTATTAAAATCTTCAACAAAATGATAGTTAAAATTTTGAAAATAATTTTTCTCTTATGGAATCATTCTAACTCTGGAAGTAATCACTAGAATAACAAACCTCAGATTTCTAGGGATAATAACCTAAAGTTTTGAAAGTGAGACTATAGGAATAATAGTTGGATGTACTCATCTACATTTTAATTCCCAAGTCCATCTCTTTTTGAAATTGGAAAAGCATTATTATATGTATAAGACAAGACCTTAAAACCTTCCTTTAGTTTTAAAGAGATAATGAAATATGTCACTAAGAATTATAACTACAAACGGTTTTCATTCCAAGATTCTCTTTTCTATTTTTGCTGTGTTCTATCATAACATAAAGACCAATCTTTTGTGGTTTTGTCAATGTTTCATAAAACTTGAGGCAAAGTAGGAAAATAGTGTGGCTAGTAAAGCAACATTCTGCACTATGCTTTTATTCTGTCTTTATGTTCTAAAGGAGGGGAGGAAAAAAAAAAGAGTTTCAAGATGCAGAAGTAAAATGTTTTTGGAAAAAAGAGAGTAAGAAGTATTATAGAGGGCTTTCTCTTTTCACCCCAATCCAGTTTTTATGTATGGGGAAGGTGGGCATGTAATAAATTTACTTATAACTATGCTTCCCTCAGTGCTCCAGAGGCAAGTTGATGATGCAAGAAATGTTTTCCTGGAGCTTACAATATTGAAAACTTAGAAGAAATCAAGATTGTTATGTCTACTGAGAGGCAGAGAAATTCAAAGAGAGTGTATTATCAGAAGGATGTGGCAAACTATCTGAAGGAATAAGTGGCTAAATCTCATTGGATCAGTAGAGATAGAAAGAGCTGAATCAAAGAAGATCATGTGCTGTTTGGCCTGGGAAATTTAACTAGAAAAACACAATCACTAAAGATATTTAGCAGCATAACCAAAACTAAGAGACACATAAAAATACCTATCCCCACCTCTAAATTTTAGGAGGGAGGGATATTGGTGGAAAGTTTAAATCTATGTGGAGACTATTGAGCCTTTTTTTCTAGGAAACGAATGGATTTAAATAGGAAACTAGCTCTGAATTTTAAATTAAATTCCTTGCCATTAGTACAGCTAAAGGTTTAGAGGCAACAATTACACTGAATTTGATAAAATGTATTTCTGAACAGTTTAATTATATTACTTATTATAACTGGAAAAGCCCACTTGGTACACCTACAACTTTTTGTTCATTTTGTTGTCACATCAGTTATTTTCATTAATATGATCACATGTGGTTGACAGCTAGCTTGAATTTGGAGTTCTAAGTGCCTATAGGCTAAAAAGAAATCTCTAATTTAATATAATATTACAAGAAAAAAATGTAATGAGGATCAGAGAAACACATTTATTCAACTTAAATTTGTCCCTGCAAAGTAAATGTTATATACTAGTGAAAAAACAAAAGCAAAGACAAAACTTTCACAGATGTTTTGTTTGGTAAATAATCATATATTTTTTAAATTAATTTTTTATTTTTCATGTGCAAATATTTCCAATTTTTTTTAATTTTATTTTATTTTTAAACTTTACAGATTGTATTAGTTTTGCCAAATATCAAAATGAATCCGCCACAGGTATACATGTGTTCCCCATCCTGAACCCTCCTCCCTCCTCCCTCCCCATACCATCCCTCTGGGTCGTCCCAGTGCACCGGCCCCAAGCATCCAGTATCGTGCATCGAACCTGGACTGGCAACTCGTTTCATACATGATATTATACATGTTTCAATGCCATTCTCCCAAATCTTCCCAACCTCTCCCTCTGCAACAGAGTCCATAAGACTGATCTATACATCAGTGTCTCTTTTGCTGTCTCGTACACAGGGTTATTGTTAGCATCTTTCTAAATTCCATATATATGCGTTAGTATACTGTATTCGTGTTTTTCTTTCTGGCTTACTTCACTCTGTATAATAGGCTCCAGTTCACTTTTTAAAAAGATTATTTAAAAAAAACTAAACCATAAAAAGCTTGCACTTTGTTTTGCCAGAGATATGTAAGCAACTTATTAATGATGAACCACAAAATAAAAATGATGGCAAAACTATGAAATGTTTCAAAATGTTACAGAAAGTATAGACCTCAGTGTGATTGAAATGAATCATGTGCTGTAAAAGATGTGATGATGCAAAATTCGGATGATCAATATTTTTTCTATCTGTTTTTTAAAAAGAAGCTATATTCAAGCATTATATAATTCAGTTAAGGAAAAAAAAATAAGGAGTTATCAATTAAACCATGTAGGAAAAGGCGATGAAACTACAGCAACTTTTATAAATAGTTTGTATGTTCTAGAGACAATAAAAAGATATACTGTCTGAACACCTATATTGAAAAGTTGTTTGTTCCTATGATGTATTACATTGGTGTAAACATAATTGTGGTTTCAGACAGTGGATTTTAAGTCATTATAAACAGGCTCAAACATATCTTTATTAATAAAAAATAGGAATCATTACAATCAACACAAATTTGCCAATGAGAAGTTTGTTTACTCCTGTAGCATAAAAATCCCTGATTCAGAATTCAGTGAACTCTCGGGAAGCATTTTCTACTTTCTGCTGGTTTTTCTTGCAAAAAGTTGTTGAGATACTTGAAGAAGTGGTAGTCGACTTAAGAGAGATCAGGTGAATACAGCAATGATGCAAAACTTTGTAGCTCTTAAGAGAGATCAGGTGAATATAGCAGTGATGCAAAACTTTGTAGCTCAATTCGTTCAACTGTTGAAGTGTTGGTTGTACAACCTGCAGTTGGGCATTGTCATGCAGAAGAATCGGGCCCTTTCTATTGATCAGTCCCTGCTGCAGGCTATACAGTTTTCAGTGCATTTCAATGACTTGCTGAGCTTACTTCTCAGATATAATTGTCTGGCTGGGATTAAAAAAATTATAGTGGATCAGACAGGCAGCAGACTACCAAACAGTGACCATGGCCCAATTTTTGGTGCAAGTTTGGCTTTGGGGGATGCTTTGGAGCTTCTCTGTCCAATCACTGAGCTGGTCATCGCTGGTTGTCATATAAAATCCACTTTTCATTCCATGTCATGATCTGATTAAGAAATGGTTCATTGGTGTTGTATAGAATTAGAGAATACAACACCTCAAAACAGCATTTTTTTTTAAAATTTTCAAACAGCTCATGAGGCACCCATTTATTGAACTTTGTTACCTTTCCAATTTTGTCAAATATCAAATGACCACAGAATGGTCAATGTTGAGTTCTTTGCAACTTCTGGTATAGTCGTAACAGGATCAGCTTCCATGATTTCCCAGGAAAGAATACTGGAATGAGTTGCCATTTCCTTCTCCAGGGAATCTTACTGTTCCAGGGATCAAATTGCTGCACCTGCATTGGCAGGTGGATTCCTTACCACTGAGCCACCAGGGAAGTCCAATTATATTGGGTGGAGAAAAAAGTTTTTAATTAATTTTTTAAAAGTAGTCAAGTCACAGTAAAATGAGCTGTGACTCTAGTACTCTCAAGAACTCAGAATTCCCATATACTACCCCACACCCAAGAATGCACAATATTTTATACTGACATCCTGCATTATAGTGGTACTTTCACTACAGCTGATAAACCTACATTAACACATCATTACACCCAAATTTCATAGTTAACATTAGGGCTCACTCTTGGGGTTGTACATTCTTGGGTTTGAACAAAGGTATAATAGCACATATCCATCACTTTAATATCATACAGAATATTCTCTGTGCCCTAAAGTTCTCTGTGTTCCCTTCTTTTCTCTTGTTAATTTCTGGAAAACACTTATCTTTTTCCTGTCTTTATGATTTTCTCTTTTCAAGAATGACATTCATTTAGAATTAAACAGCCTGCAGCCTTTTCAGATTAGCCTTTTTCACTTAGTATTTATTTAAGCTTCTTCTATGTCTTTGCATAGCCTTGTAGGTGCTTTATTTTCACCACTGAGCACTATTCCATTGTCTCTATGTACCACAGTTCATTTATTCATGCATTCTACTGAAGAGCAGCTTGATTTCTTCCAAGTTTTGGCAATTATAAATAAAGCTGCTATAAACATTCTCATTCAGGCTTCAGGTCAGTTCAGTCACTCAGTCGTGTCTGACTCTTTGCGACCCCATGGACTGCAGTACTCCAGGCCTCCTTGTCCATCACCTACTCCAGGCCTCCTTGTCCATCACCAACTCCAGGAGTTTACTTAAACTCATGTCCATTGAGTCGGTGATGCCATTCAACCATCTCATCCTCTGTCATCCCCTTCTCCTCCTGCCTTCAAACTGTCCCAGTATCAGGGTCTTTTCAAATGAGTCAGTTCTTTACATCAGGTGGCCAAAATATTGGAGTTTTGGCTTCAGCATCAGTCCTTACAATGAACACTCAGGACTGATTTCCTATATGACGGACTGGTTGGATCTTCTTGCAGTCCAAGGGACTCTCAAGAGTCTTCTCTAACACCATGGTACAAAGCATCAATTCTTCAGCACTCAGCTTTCTTTATAGTCCAACTCTTACATCCCTACATGAATATTGGAAAAACCATAGCTTTGACTAGATGGGCCTTTTTTGGCAAAATAATGACTCTGCTTTTTAATATGCTGTCTAGGTTGGTCATAACTTTTCTTCCAAGAGGCAAGCATCTTTTAATTTCATGGCTGCAGTCACCATCTCCAGTGATTTTCGAGGCCCCCCCCCTCCCCGCAAATAAAGTCTGTCACTGTTTTCATTGCTTTCCCATCTATTTGCCATGAAGTGATGGGATCAGATGCCATGATCTTTTTTTTTTTTTTCTGAATGTTGAGTTTTAAGCCAACTTTTTCACTCTTATCTTTCACTTTCATCAAGAGGCTCTTTAGTTCTTCTTCACTTTCTGTCTTCAGCCCAGCACTTCTCATGATGTCCTCTGCATATAAGTTCAATAAACAGGGAGACAATATACAGCCTTGACATACTCCTTTCCCATCTTTCCATTCAGGCTTATGTTTGAACATAAGTTTTAAGTTGGTTGGGTAAATATAAGCAAGAAATAGTTTGATCACAGAGTCAGCATATGTATTATTATTATTTAATGTCAACCTATCTTACAAAGTGGCTGCACCAATTCACGTTCCCCTCAGTACTCACTCTCTAGAGAAGGAAATGGTAACCCAATCCGGTATTCTTGGCCTGGATAATTCCATGGACTGAGGAGCCTGAAGGGCTACAGTCCATGGGATTGCAAAGAGTTGAACACGACTGAGCTACTAACACAAACACACACACACACACAGTAGCAAATGAAAGTCCTCCTTGCTCCACAGCCTGGTTAGCACTTAAAGCAGTCATTGTTTCAAAGTTTGGCTTTTCTAATATGTACATGGTGATAATATGTTGTTATTTTAATTTTCAATTCCCTAATGACATGTTATATTGAGTACTTTTTTATAATCTATTTGCCATCTGTATGCTATCTTTGGTGAGACATCTTTTAAGGTCTTTTTTTCACATTTTTAATCACATTGTTTATCATTTTCTTGAACTTTAAACATTCTTTGCATGTTTTGGATAATAATGCTTTATCAGTTATGTCTTTTTAAAGCATTTTCCCCCAAAATCTATGGCTTTTATCTTCACTCTTTTGATACTGTCTTCATTTTTTCTTCAGCAGAACAGGAGATTTTAATTTTAATGAAGTACAACTTATCAAATGTTTATTTTATGGATCATTGCTTTTATAATGGAGACAGTGACAGCTTTTCTCTTCTCAGACTCTAAAATCACTGAAGATGTTGACTGAAGCCATGAAATAAGAAGACACTGCTTCTTGGAAGAAAAGCTATGACAAACTGAGGCAGTGTATTGAAAAGTAGCAACATCACTCTGCCGACAAAGGTTCATATAGTCAAGGATATAGTCCCAGTAGTCATGTATGGAGATGAGAACTGGACCATAAAGAAGGCTGAGCACCGAAGAATTGATGACTTCAAACTGTGATTCTGGAGAAGTCTCCTGAGAGCCCTTTGGACAGCAAGGATATCAAGACACTCAATACCAAAGGAAATCAATCCTGAATACTCATTGCAAAAACTGATGCTGAAACTGAAGCTGCAGTATTTTGGTCACCTCTGAAGAGCTGACTCATTGGAAAAGTCCTTGATGCTGGGAAAGATTGAGGACAGAAGGAGAAGAAGGCATCAGAGGATGAGATGGCTGGATAGCATCACCAATGCAATAGACATTAATGTGGGCAAACTTCAGGAGATGGTCAGGTACAGGAAGGACTGGAGTGCTGCTGTCCACATAGTCACAAAAAGTCAGACACGACTGGGTGAATGGACAACAACTTCTGTACTGTATTTAAAAGAGTATTGTGATAACTGAGGAGTTTTATGCTAATCATTTTATATTTAACTTATATGCAGAGAGAATAATGTGAAATTCTAGGCTGGATGACCCACAAACTAGAATCAAGATTACTGGGAAAAATATCAACAACCTCAGAAATGCAGATGATACCATTTTCTTTTTTAAGATTTCACATACAGGCGATATCATATGATATTTATCTTTGTCTGACTTGCTTCATTCAGTATGACAATATCTAAGTTCATCCATGTTGCTGCAAATGGCATTATTTCATTTTTTTTATGGTTGAGCAATACTTCATTATATATGTACTACATCTTCTTTATTCATTCATCTGTCAGTGGAGATTTGGGTTACTTCCATGTCCTGGTTATTGTAAATAGTGTTGTAATGAACAATGAGGTGCAAGTATAATTGTGCTGCAATGAATAACAGGGTACAAGCATATTTTAAAATTACAGTAAGCCCCCTATATAACAAACAAATTCCATTCTGAGAGCACATTTTTAAGTCCAATTTGTTCATAAGGCCAACAAAGTTAGCTTGGGTACCCAACTAACACAATGGGTTATATAATAATGTACGGAAATAGGTTTGCAATAATTTTCACACAAATAATACGTTAAAAAAAAAACAAAAAAATAAAGAAAACATTTTAATCTTATAGGATGGTACCTTAAAATTACGGTAATATAGTACAACAGCTGATGTTTAGTGAAGAGGCAAGAAGAGTTACTGACTGGGGGAGGGATAAGAGGTGGGAGATAGTAGAGATGAAAGATTTTCAGCAATAGAAGATGGCAAGGTATACTTTCACATGTCTCACATTGATATAATGTGGGTTTGCATCTTAGAGCTCACAACTTGAGGGTTTATATATGGGGGATTTACTGTATGGTTTTCTCTGGATACAGGTCCAGGAGTGGATTGTTAGATAATATAGTACCTCTATTTTTAGCTTTTAAAGGAACCTCCATGCTGTTCATGTATAGTGGCTGTACCAAGTTACATCCCCACCAATGCTGTAGAATGGCTCCCTTTTCTCCACACCCTCTCCAGCATTTATCATTTGCAGATTTTTTGATGATGACCATTCTGACCAGTGTGAAGTGATACCTCATTGTATTTTTGGATAATTAGTGATACTGAGCATCTTTTCATATGGTTATTGACCATCTGTATGTTTTTTTGAGAGAAAGTCTATTTAGCACCTCTGCCTGTCCCCCCTCTCTTTTTTTTTTTTTTTTTTTTTTTGATTGGGTTACTAGTTTCTCTCAGTTTTATTTTAAAATTGAGGTACAGATCCCAAACTGCAAAATAACATGTTTCCTAAGTGTAGCCTATTACTTATATTTTCACAGAGCTCTACAGATTATCCTGTTTTTCATTCTGCTTGTAAGTAGGGCAACTTTGGGTCCAAATAATAGTTGGCCTTTAGAACAAGATGTAAAATCATAGCTTGCTATTTATGCTAATCCACTGAATATGAAATATCTGTTGAGACTTCCCAAAACAATCAGTTTTGAATGATCTATACTTCCCGATGGAGGTATCAAATCAGACTGAATTAGATGAAGTTGAACTGCTGTGAAAAAGCCATTATTTATCTCCAAAAAAGTGAAACAGAGCAACAAACGGTGCATGTCTTATCCTATCCATCATGCACACAATTTTAAAGTGCTTGTAAGAAAACCATAGATTAATAATGGACTCCTCTCTCAGAATTTTGAAAAATATTTTAACTTAAATTACAAGCATTCAGTAAGACTCATTATATTTAAATTTTGAAAACAAACAGGCAAAAAAAGGAAAACCAAAAACAAAAAAAGTTGAGCTTTCTTATTCCCACTATTTTTTATCAACTATGCATTCAGTTGCTCAGTTTTGTCCAACTCTTTGTGACTCCATGAACTGTACCACATCAGGCTCCTCTGTCCATTGGATTCTCCAGGCAAGAATACTTTAGTGGGTTTCCATGCCCTACTTCAGGGGATCTTCCTGACACAGCATCTCCTGTGTCTCCTGTGTTGTAGACAGATTCTTTACCTGCTGAGCCATTGGAGAAGACTCAACTATACACTCTATTGAAGAATATCAACGTCATTTGATATTCGTGAATGAACTTTGAGAAGTTACAGTAAGAATAACTTTATTATGGGAAATCCATCAGAAAGCCAACTTGATAGCCTGTTTCCCCACACTGTTGTAAACACAGGCAATGGTAACCCATAGACATATCAGTGGAGCTCACATACCATTAATTTAGTAAAGGTATGATCTCAATGTGGTGTCTGATGACCTAGTCAGTTGTAGAAGGAAACATGTCTGAAAGGAGTTGTTCAACCCTAGTATATTAAGAAATATGTGTAGATGCAATCATTCATTCAGTCAATATTTACTGAGTTCCTACCATGTTCCAGGTATTATTTAGAGATATATCAGAAAACTAAAATAGTAAAAGCTAAACTGAAATAATTTCTTTTCAATTGGAGTAAGAAATAGTAAAGTAAATAAGTATATCATATTGTAAGTTACAAATCAATAAAGTGCTGTGAGAAAGGCTAAAGGAAGTAAATCAAACAGGGTCTATTAGAAAAAGCAGTTAAAATTATAAATAAGGTGGTCAAGCAAGGTCTTATTGAGAGGATACTATTTGGGTAAATTCTTAATGAACTTGAGGAAATGAGCCAGGTCAATGATATTAGAATACTTCAGGAAAAGAAAATAGTGCAAAAGCCTTGACATGGGAGTATGTCTGGAGTGTTCAGGGACAGCAAAATGGTTAAGTAGAATAAATAAGGGCAGAAGAATAGGAGCTAACTTTAGAGGGATTAACAAGAGCCTGAACTGTGTAAGACCTTGTTTGACATTTGCTTGGAGTAAAATGTGGCACCACGGAAGTGGAGGATGAAAACAGACTGACATGAAGTGATTAAATATTTAACAGACTAACTGTGACTGCTATATTGAGCATAAACAGGAATAATGCAAGAGTATAAGCAGGAAAAATAGAGGTCCTTACAATCTACTGAGAGAAAAAAAAAAGCAACAAGGATGTCTTGAATAAGGGTGATAATGGTGGAGAAGTTGATGGTAATGGATCTGAGACTTAATTGGAAGGATTTTCTGAATGACTGAATATAAATTTGGAGAAAAAATGTCTTTAATCTTGGGGAGATTACCTTTATTAGGAGACTGTGATAGGAACAGGTTTGAATGCAAAGAATCAGAGCTGGTTTATGTTATTTTGTGATGCTTTATAAGCATTCAGTCTGAATTGTGAAGACAAGAGGTAAAGCAGCATTTCTTTAAAATACATTGTGGAGAACTAAACTTGTTAAATATATCGGAACTTGTTAAATAATAATTAAAACAAATATTTTGAATATGACAATAAAATACATAATTTTCCTTCTATATCATACTTTATTTTAATTAATTTGTGAACAATAACCTTATGTGTCTGTTCTAATCTCAAATATTCTATAGGCTTTAACATAATCTTTTCAAACATGATTGTTTTTGTCTTCATCTTAACTATTAAGCAAATAAGTAAACATTTTTTTTTACTCATTTCTCTGAAAAAAAAAAAACTCTCAAATTAATAAACTGAGTATTAATATCTAACTTTGAATGTTCATTAACAACTTTGGAGAAGTTCTAATTAGGGCAGATCTGCTATCACATTTTAAGAAAATGTGTAAATTCAAGACAGTGTCTAATTATAATATTTCATACATAAAAAAGCTAACAAAAGTTTTGATTGTGCTGATCATCTTCTCTTGTTAAAATAAATATTAAAGCTTTCTTAAAATTTATTGTCAAAATATGTTATATTTATGTTAAATACAAAAAATAAAACTATTACAAAATAATGCTGTAACATTTCTATCAAATCATATTAAATCTTTCCCAATGAACTAAATATTAGAAATAAATTGTGATGTTTAAGTGAGTAGTACTATATTTAACTGATTTCGATATATCTATAACATCAAGACAAGCCTTGTAATTTGATTTGGAAGTGCTTTTCTTTTTTAATGGTACTTAAACTAAAGGTGTTTTAACTATTAAAATGTTTGAACAAATTATGGTATAGTAACAATTATTTACTATACCATAATGATTACAATCAAACATCACAAACTAACCAAACTGATCACACGGACCACAGACTTGTCTAACTCAGTGAAACTATGAGACATGCAGTGTAAGGCAACCCAAGACGGACGGGTCATGGTGCAGAGTTCTGACAAAATGTGGTCCGCTGGAGTAGGGAATGGCAACCCACTTCAGTATTCTTGCCTTGAGAACCCCATGAACAGCATGAAAAGACAAAAAAAAATATATATATACATATATATATATATATGTATATATATATAAAACACTGAAAGATGAACTATCCAGGTTGGTAGGCGGCCAACATGCTACTGGACAAGAGTGGAGAAATAATTCCATAATGAATAAAGAGGCAGAGAATAAGCAAAAACAACAGCTGTGGATGTGACTGGTGATAGAAGTAAAGCCTGATGCTGTAAAGAATAATATTGCATAGGAACCTGCAAAGTTATGTCCTTGAATCAAGGTATGTTGAAAGTGGTCAAACAGGAGATGGAGTAAAGAGAGTAAACATAGACATTTTAGGAATCAGTGAACTAAAATGGATTGGAATGGGAGAATTTAATTCCTACGACCATTATGTAGGCAAGAATCCCTTAAAAGAAATGGAGTACTGCTCATAGTCAACAAAAGAATCCTAAATGCAGTACTTGGGTACAATCTCAAAAATGACAGAATAATTTATGTTTGTTTCCAAGGCAAACCATTCAATATCACAGTAATCCAAGTCTATGCCCCAACCACTAATGCCAAAGAAGCTGAAGTTGAACGGGTCTAAGATGACCTACAATATCTTCTAGAACTAACACCAAAGAATGATGTCCTTTTCATTATAGCGGACTGAAAAGAAAATGTAGGAAGTCAAGAGATACCTGGAGTAACAGGCAAGTTTTCCCCTGGAGTACAAAATGAAGCAGAGCAAAGGCTAATAAAGTTTTGCCAAGACAATGCACTGGTCATAGCAAACCAGTGCAAACACTCCCTTCCAACAGTACAAGAGATGACTGTACATGTCGACATCACCAGATGGTCGATACAAAAATCAGATTGATTATAATTGTTGCAGCCAAAGATGGAGAAGCTCTATACAGTCAGAAAAAAATACCAGGAGCTGACTGTGGCTCAACTCATGAGCTCCTTATTGCCAAATTCAGACTTAAATTGAAGAAAGTAGGAAAAACCACTAGACCATTCAGGTATGACCTAAATCAAATCCCTTAAGATTATACAGTGGAAGTGACAAACAGATTCAAGGGATTACATCTGACAGAGTGCCTGAATAACTATGGACAGAGGATCAGGACATTATACACGAGGCAGGGATCAAGACCATCCTCAAGAAAAAGAAATGCAAAAAAGGCAAACTGGTTGTCTGAGGACATGTTACAAATAGTTGAGAAAAAAAGAGAAGCCAAAGGTAAAGGAAAAAAGGAAAGACATACCGATTAGAATACAGAGTTCCAAACAAGAGCAAGGAGAGATAAGAAAGCATTCCTTAGTGAACAATGTGAAAAAATAAAGGAAAACAATAGAATGGGAAAGACTAGAGATCTCTTCAAGAAAATTAAGGATACCAAGGGAATATTTCATGCAAAGATGGGCACAATAAAGGACAGAAACCATATGAACCTAACAGAAGGAGAAGATATTAAGAAGAGGTGACAAGAATGCTTAGAAGAACTATACAAAAATACCTTAATGACCCAGATAATCATAATGGTGTGATCCCTCACATAGAGCCAGATATCCTGGAATCTGAAGTCAAGTGGGCCTTCGGAAGGTTCACTATGAGCAAAGAGGTGGAGGTGATGGAAATCGAGCTAAGCTATTTCAAGTTTTAAAAGATGATGCTGTGAAAGTGCTGCACTCAATATGCCAGCAAATTTGGAAAACTAAGTAGTGGACACAGGACTGGAAAAGGACAGTTTTCATTCCAATCCCAAAGAAAGACAATGCCAAAGAATGCTCAAACTACCACACAATTGCACTCATCTCACACACTAGCAAAGTAATCCTCAAAATTCTCCAAGCCAGGCTTCAACAGTACTTGAACTGTAAACTTCCAGATGTTAAAGCGGGATTTAGAAAAGGCAGAGGAGCCAGAGATCAAGTTGCCAACATCCATTGGACATAGAAAAAGCAAGAGAGTTCCAGAAAAACATCTACTTCTGCCTTTTTGACTATGCCAAAGCCTTTGACGGTGTGGATCACAAAACTGTGGAAAATTCTTCAAGATATTGAAATAACAGACTACCCTACATGCGTCATGAGAAATCTATAAGTAGGTCAAGAAGCAACAATTAGAACCGGACATCAAACAATGGACTTAGTTCCAAATTGGAAAAGGAATACATCAAGGCTGCATATTGTCACCCTGCTTATTTAACTTATATGCAGATACTTCGTGCAAAATGCTGAGCTGAATGAAGCACAAGCTGGAATCACAGTTGCAGGGAGAAATAACAATAACCTCAAATATGCAGATGACACCACTCATATGGCAGAGAGTGAAGAGGAACTAAAGCACCTCTTGATGAAAGTGAAAGAAGAGAGTGAAAAAACTGGCTTGAAACTCAGCATTCAAAAAACGAAGATCGTGGCATCCAGTCCCATCACTTCATGGCAAATAGATGGGGAAACAATGGAAACAGTGACAGACTTTGTTTTCTTGGGCTCCAAAATCACTGCAGATGGTGACTGCAGCCATGACATTCAAAGACACTTGCTCCTTGGAAGTAAAACTATGCTCAACCTATACATTTTATTAAAAAGCAGAGCTGACAAATGTTCATATAGTCAAAGCTTTGTTTTTTTTTTTCAGTAGTCGTGTATGGATGTGAAAGTTGGGCTATAAAGGAACCTGAGTGCTGAAGAATTGATTTTTTGAACTGTGGTGTTGGAGAAGACTCTTGAGAGTCCCTTGGGCAGCAAGGAGATCCATCCAGTCCATCCTAAAGGAAATAAGTCCTGAATATTCATTAGAATGACTGATTCTGAAGTTCCAATATTTTGGCCACCTGATGAGAAGAACTGACTCATTAGAAAAGACCCTGATGCTGGGAAAGGTTGAAGGCGGGAGGAGAGGTGACAACAGAAAATGAGATGGTTTGATGGCATCACTGACTCAATGGGCATGAGTTTGAGCAATCTCTGGGAGTTGGTAATGGACAGGGAGGCCTGGCATGGCATGCTGCAGTCCACGGGGTCACAAAGAGTCGGGTATGACTGAGAGACTGAACTAAACAGTTATGTATTAAATTGTATCACATATCTAACAGGGTGCTAGATTTTTTTAATAATTTGGCAAGATTCTTTCTTTCTGTAAGATACTGAGGCCTGGAGAAGCACAGTCAATACCTAAAATGACACAGGTAGTAAGTGACAGAAACAGAATCACATCCATGTACTACTGTGTCCAAAAGTGTAATCTTATTCACTGTATTGTATTTATTTCAACAACTTTCTATCAATGTCATTGCCATGTGAATTGAGCGTTTACAAAACCCAGCCTCTAGTTTAAGACCAAATGGAGTTGAGGGTAGGGAAACAGAACAGAAGCATATATTTTTAGACTAAAAAACTTATATTTTTAGTCTCCTGAAAACCCACTCTGATATATCTAATGGCCAATGTTTATGCTTTGGCAATGTCTTTATTTTGTCCCACAATCAGTTATAATACATACTCCAAGGTGCACTGAGCCACCTCTCACACTATCAGCTTGAACAGCCTGGTCAAGTGGTGGATATCAATGAGTAACAAGGGGCTCTTCATTCAGTTCAGTTCAGTTGCTCAGTCATATCTAACTCTTTGTGACCCCACAGGCTGCATCACACCAGGCCACCTTGTCCATCACCAACTCCTGGAGTTTATTCAAACTCATGTCCATTGAGTTGGTGATGCCATCCAACCATCTCATCCTCTGTTGTCCCCTTCTCCTCCTGCCCTCAATCCCTCCCAGCATCAGGGTCTTTTCCAATGAGTCAGTTCTTCGCATCAGGTGGCCAAAGTATTGGAGTTTCAGCTTCAACATCAGTCTTTCCAGTGGATATTCAGGAATGATTTCCTTAACCATTGACTGGTTGGATTTTCTTGCAGTCCAAGGGACTCTCAAGAGTCTTCTCCAACACCATAGTTCAAAACCATCAATTATTCAGCACTCAGCTTTCTTTACAGTCCAACTCTCACATCCATACATGACCACTGGAAAAACCATAGCTTTGAGTAGGCAGATCCTTGTCAAAGAAATGTCTCTGCTTTTTAATATGCTGTCTAGGTTGGTCATAGCTTTCCTTCCAAAGAGCAAGCATCTTTTGAATTCATGGCTGCTGTCACTATCTGCAGTAATTTTGGAGCCCAAAAAAATAAAGTCAACCACTGTTTCCCCATCTGTTTGCCATGAAATGATGGGACTGGATGTCATGATCTTAGTTTTCTGAATGTTGAGTTTTAAGCCAACTTTTTCACTCTCCTCTTTCACTTTCATCTTCTTCACTTTCTGCCATAAGGATGGTGTCATCTGCATATCTGAAGTTACTCATATTTCTCCCAGCAATATTAATTCCAGCTTGTGCTTCCTCCAGCCCAGTGTTTCTCATGATGTACTCTTCATGTAAGTTAAATAAGCAGGGTAACAATAGACAGCCTTGAGGCACTACTTTCCCAATTTGGAACCAGTCTCTTGCTCCATGTCCAGTTCTAACTGTTGCTTCTTCACGTGCATACAGTTTTCTCAAGAGGCAAGTCAGGTGGTCTGGTATTCCCATCTCTTGAAGAATTTTCCAGTTTGTTCTGACTCATTAGTCAAAGGCTTTGGCATTGTCAAAAAATCAGAAGTAGTTGTTTTTCTGAAGCTCTCTTGCTTTTTCAATGATTCGACTGATGTTGGCAGTTTGTTTTCTGGTTCCTCTGCCTTTTCTAAAACCAGATTGAACATCTGGAAGTTCATGGTTCATGGACTGTTGAAGACTGGCTTGGAGAATTTTGAGCATTACTTTGCTAGCATGTGAGATGAATGCATTTGTGCAGTAGTTTGAATATTCTCTGGCATTATCTTTCCTTGGGATTGGAATGAAAAGTGACCAGTCCTGTGGGCACTGCTGAGTTTTCCAAATTTGCTGGCACATTGCATGCAGCACTTTCGCAGTATCATCATTTAGGATTTGAAATAGCTCAACTGAAATTCCATCACCTTCACCAGCTTTATTCGTAGAAATGCTTCCTAAAGCCCACTTGACTTCACATTCCAGGATGTTTGGCTCTAGGTGAGTGATCACACCTTTGTGATTATCTGGGTCATGAAGATCTTTTTTGTAAAGTTTTTCTGTGTATTCTTGCCACTTCTTCATAATATATTCTGCTTCTGTTAGGTCCATACCATTTCTGTCCTTTATTGCTCCCATTTTTGCAAGAAGTATTCCCGTGGTATCTCTTGATGAGATCTCTAGTCTTTCCCATTCTATTGTTTTCCTCTATTTATTTCCACTGATATCTGAAGAAGGTTTTCTTTTCTTTCCTCTCTATTCTTTATAGCAAAGATCTTCATTACTTGAGTTTTAAACTCAGTCTGTTGGGTTTCTGAGATATCAGCAGTATTTGTTACACATGCTTTAAAGTTGGGATTTTCTGTCAGTTTCTAACATAATTTGAATCTTTATACAGTCACTTTGGGAATGGGGGAGGTAAAAAAAGAACTAACATTTCTACTAGTCGATTTTTGACCGATATGAACAATACCTATTCATAATTGAAACTGCACCTCCAGAAGTGGACTTAGATGGAACATCAGACTGTATATCTGTGCATAAATCTTCATAAAGATATTTGGCATGTGAAGCAAAAATATCTCTTTGTGGAGTTAAGTATATTTATATCTCAGTGAACTACCACAAGTGCTCTATCATCCTGAAAGAGTATAGTCAGACCAGCTACCAAATTCTTAAAAGACTATGTAACACCCAAAACTGAAAGCAGAATCATGCAGAACTGGATATTGTTTTCATCATATTATTTTAAAATAATATGCTTTTTTGAAGTAAAAATTGTCAGAGTGATTTTATCTCTAGATAATATGAGAGTCCAGTAAATATCAAGAAGGCTTAATATTGATTCCCATTTAGGAAATAATTTGGTCCGAAATTTTTGCTTAAAGGTAATCCTTAAGCAAGAACTATAAAATGTGTGGATAAGGCAATCAGTTCCAAGTAACCAAGCCAAAAGGGCAAAGATAAACTATATTTTGGAAGCTAAAGGTATTAGAGGAGATGATGTTAAAGGTTTAGTCACTAAGTCATGTCTGATTCTTGCAACCCCATGGACAGTAACCCACCAGGCTACTCTGTGCATGGGGTTTTCCAGGCAAGAATACTGAAGTGGGCTGCCATTTCCTTCTCCAAGGGATCTTCCTGACCCAGGAATCAAACCAGATCTATTGCACTGCCAGTGGATTCTTTACAAAGTGAGACATCAAAATATGTATAAAATGATGAAGGAAAAAGGTGACTGTAAACAAGCAGAAGCAAGGGGATAAAAGAGGTAAGATTTGGGTATGAAGTAAGGACTATTAGGAGTGAAAAACAGCAAATCTCACTTCCTAGCCATTAAATTCTTTGTGGCTTTCCTTCTGTATCACAGTGGAAAGAGCTCTGTAGTTTCTGTCTCCTGTCAGCAATAAGAAAATAAACTAGATTTAACTACAGTTTACAGGTTAGAAAAATGGAAATGAAACAAATGAATTTAGTAAAACTTATAAAAAAAGGAAGAAAACATTTACCTAGTGCTACCAGTGTTTTCGATTTCTCCTCAATCGTATGTTAAAGTGTTTAAATAGGACCTAAAAAACCTAAGAATAATGTTCTGCTTATTCTACAAACAAAACAAATATCTGGTCAATGATACAAAATATTTTTGGCAGTTTGTTCTTCTTTTCATCACAGCAAAAAAAAAAAATAATAATGTTTCATATCCCCTGATTTGCATATCCTGCATTCTTCATAAAATATATTTCAGCTAAAAATATCTGAAAGAATATGAAACACATTTTTCTTATTAGTTAACATTTAATTTTTTATATACATAGCAATTTAATCACACAGATTTTTCTGGCATAAGATCTTGGTATAATTGAACACACATCAGTCATAATTATGTCATGATAATGTCAATTTAGTTTTAAGTCTAGCTTTCTAAATTGCATTTTTAGAAGCAGAATTTCTTAACTTGTTTTGTGTCTTTCATGACTATTCCAAATTGTTGGTTTTGGATAATTCTATTATGTATTATTCATTCATTTATAAATCTATTGGCAAAGTAACCCAACTAAAAATAATGTACCTATATTCTTACTGCTGGAAATTCAAAGACAATTAAGTCACAAACCTAGAATCAAATTACTTAACCAGATAGGGGAAACCATGCCAAGCAATAAATTTGGGAGGATGTGATACAAGCTGGAATCAAGATTGCCAGGAGAAATATCAATAACCTCAGATATGCAGATGACACCACCCTTATGGCAGAAAGTGAAGAGGAACTCAAAAGCCTCTTGATGAAAGTGAAAGTGGAGAGTGAAGAAGTTGGCTTAAAGCTCAACATTCAGAAAACGAAGATCATGGCATCCAGTCCCACCACTTCATGGGAAATAGATGTGGAAACAGTGGAAACTGTCAGACTTTATTTTTCTGGGCTCCAAAATCACTGCAGATGGTGACTTCAGCCATGAAATTAAAAGACGCTTACTTCTTGGGAGGAAAGTAATGACCAACCTAGATACCATATTCAAAAGCAGAGACATTACTTTGCCAACAAAGGTTCATCTAGTCAAGGCTATGGTTTTTCCTGTGGTCATATATGGATGTGAGAGTTGGACTGTGAAGAAGGCTGAGCACTGAATAATTGATGCTTTTGAACTGTGGTGTTGGAGAAGACTCTTGAGAGTCCCTTGGACTGCAAAGAGATCCAACCAGTCCATTCTGAAGGAGCTCAGCCCTGGGATTTCTTTAGAAGGAATGATGCTAAAGCTGAAACTCCAGTTCTTTGGTCACCTCATGCAAAGTGTTGACTCATTGGAAAAAGACTCTGATGCTGGGAGGGATTGGGGGCAAGAGGAGAAGGGGACGACAGAGGATGAGATGGCTGGATGGCATCACTGACTCGATGGATGTGAGTCTGGGTGAACTCCGGGAGTTGGTGATGGAAAGGGATGCCTGGTGTGCTGTGATTCATGGGGTCACAAAGAGTTGGACACGACTGAACAACTGATCTGATCTGATACATAACATAAGATAATTTTGTTCTAAGAAAACAAATGAAATAGAGAGTGATTCTTTCTGGATGGTTTGTAAAATAGTCTAGATAAGCAAACTTAATCTGGCTCATAAAATAAGGTACACATATACATGAAGAAAGCAACAGTAATGCACTTATATTGCCTAATTGTATTTCTTTGGGGATGTGCAAAACTAATACCATTAATAAAATTTTGTTTAAATATCACTCATTGATAAAGTGTTATGAACAAGTGTCCCTTATCCTTTCAGAGTTCTGATTGTCAGGCTATACCTATTTTTTTTTTTTCTAAATTATAACAGTTTTGCCGTTTTGGATATGCCAATTACTATTTTTGTGAATTCATGCGTCTTTTCCACTAAGTCAAATTGCAGTAATTATTGTGCTTATATAAAGCATATATATTCAAACAACCAGCATTTTGCAAATAATTGAACAAAGTATGCTCTATACTTTATGTTAAAGTACAGATTTCTGTCTTAAAAGAGAAATTTTCTTGTCAACATTTGAGGAAAAACACACTTATAAATAATTCCATTGAATTAAAAGGGCAAATATATTCTACAGTAAGTACCCTGCATACTAATGAGTTCCATTTTGAAAGTGCATCCATAAGTCCAGTTAGTTCCAAAGTCTGACAAAGTTAGCCTGGATATCCAACTAACACAGTCAGCTGTACTGTACTGTAATAAGTTTATAATACTTTTCACAAAATAATACATAAAAACAAAACACAAAATGATAACATTTTAACCTTACAGTACAAAACCTTGAAAAAGTACAGTAGTCCAGTACAATACTGGTATGCAGGGGCTTGTGTCTAGTAAACAGGCAAGAAGAGCTCCTGACTGGAGGAGGGAGGGAGGGGAAGTGGAGATGGCAAAGATGAAAGTTTGTAACTTGAAGACTTCTTTGCAGAGGGCTTGTATTTGTCAGTTCAGCTTAGGGGCTCAGTCGTGTCCCTGTCTGACTATTTGTGACCCCATGGACTGCAGCACTCCAGGCCTCCCTGTCCATCACCAGTTCCCCAAGTTCACCCAAACCCCTGTCCATCGAGTTGGTGATGCCATCCAGCCATCTCATCCTCTGTCGGCCCATTCTCCTCCTGCCTTCAATCATTCCCAGCATCAGGGTCTTTTCCAAGAAGTCAGCTCTTCCCATCAGGTGGCCAAAGTATTAGAGTGTCTGCTTCAATATCAGTCCTTCCAATGAACACCCAGGACTGATCTTTAGGATGTACTGATTGGATCTCCTTGCAGTCCAAGGGACTCTTAAGAGTCTTCTCCAACACCACAGTTCAAAAGCATCAGTTCTTCAGTGCTCAGCTTTCTTTATAGTCCAACTCTCACATCCATACATGACTACTGGAAAAACCACAGCCTTGACTAGATGGATCTTGGTTGGCAAAGTAATGTTTCTGCTTTTGAATATGCTGTCTAAGTTGGTCATAACTTTCATCCCAAGGAGTAAGCATCTTTTAATTTCTTGACTGTAGTCACCATCTGCAGTGATTTTGGAGCCCCCAAAAATAAAGTCAGCCACTGTTTCCGCTGTTTCCCCATCAATTTGCCATGAAGTGATGGGACCAGATGCCATGATCTTAGTTTTCTGAATGTTGAGTTTTAAGCCAACCTTTTCACTCTCATTTTTCACTTTCATCATGAGGCTCTTTAGTTCTTCACTTTCTGCAATAAAGGTGATGTCACCTACATATCTGAGGTTATTGATATTTCTCCTGGCAATCTTGATTCCAGCTTGTGCTTCTTCCAGTCCAGCATTTTTCATGATGTACTAAAGTGGGGTGAAAATTTACAGCCTTGACGTACTCCTTTCCCTATTTGGAACCAGTTTGTTGTTCCATGTCCAGTTCTAACTGTTGCTTCCTGAACTGCATACAGGTTTCTCAAGAGGCAGGTCAAGTGGTCTGGTATTCTCATATCTTGAAGAATTTTCCAGTTTGTTGTGATCCATACAGTCAAAGGCTTTGGCCTAGTCAATAAAGCAGAAATAGATGTTTTTCTGGAACTCTCTTGCTTTTCAGATAATCCAGTGGATGTTGGCAACTTGATCTCTCTTTCCTCTGCCTTTTCTAAAACCAGCTTAAAAATCTGGAATTTCACAGTTCACGTGTTGCTGAAGCCTGGCTTGGAGAATTTTGAGCATTATTTTACTAGCATGTGAAATAAGTGCAATTGTGTGGTAGTTTGAGCATTCTTTGGCATTGCCTTTCTTTGGGATTGGAATGAAAATTGACCTTTTCCAGTCCCATGGCCACTGCTGAGTTTTCCAAATGTTGCTGTCATATTGAGTACAGCACTTTCACAACATCATCTTTTAGGATTTGAAATAGCTCAACTGGAATTCCATCACCTCCACTAGCTTTGTTTGTAGTGATGCTTCCTAAGGCCCACTTGACTTCACATTTCAGGATATCTGGCTCTAGTTGAGTGATCACATCTTTGTGATTATTTGGGTCATGAAGATCTTTCTTGTATAGTTCTTCTATGTATTCTTGCCATCTCTTTAATACCTTCTGCTTCTGTTAGGTCCATACCATTTCTGTCCTTTATGGAGCCCATCTTTGCATGAAATGTTCCCTTGGTATCTCTTATTTTCTTGATGAGATCTCTAGTCTTTCTGGATCTATTGTTTTCCTCTATTTCTTTGCATTGATCACTGAGGAAGGCTTTCTTATCTCTCTCTTTCTTACCTTGCTATTCTTTGGAACTCTGCATTCAAATGGGTATGTCTTTCCTTTTCTCCTTTGCTTTTTACTTGTCTTTGTGTATTTTTAAAAGGTCCCAATAGTAGGGACCAATGAACTTCACATTTGTCATTTAACAGTGTGTATTTTTATTCTCTTTTTAACTTTGCATATATTTATTTCCTTCATCTCTCGTGCAAACTAACATTATTAGTCAAGTTTTCCTGTGTCATTCAAATCTTAGTCGTAAGCTGTATTTGTAAGTTAGATATGGTTTAATGATTATTAATGCTTTTAATATAATATTTGCACAACTGTAATGAAGGCATTTTGTTAATGTATGGCTACTTTTCCCCATAAAACAGAGATATAAAGAAAGCTATGGTTAATACCATAAATTGGATCTGTATTTTTCTACTAAATTAATATAATTAACATGAGGATTGGTTTAATTCTCATGTAAATAGCTGACTATTCAAAATTTCTTTATATTTTAGATGAATAAATCTACTTTATTCTTAGGTATTATAAATATTTATGAAGTTGTATAAATAGACAAATACAGTTTCATTTCTTAATGTATTGTTTTTACCTCTGTGCCTTAAAATTCTGTTTAGCTTAACATAATATTTTGAGCAAATATTTTTATACAATCTAAGTGCAACTAATTACAGATGCAATGCGTATTTGTGGTTGATTCCTTTAGATTTTTAAATTACTGAGGTACAAGAAATGTAATTCCATTTGTAGTTTCATTAGCTGAAGAATACCTTTCAGTTCAGTTCAGTTCAGTTGCTCAGTCGCGTCGGACTCTTTGCGACCCCATGAATTGCAGCACGCCAAGCCTTCCTGTCCATCACCAACTCCCGGAGTTCACTCAAACTCACATCCATCGAGTCGGTGATGCCATTCAGTCATCTCATCCTCTGTCATCCCCTTCTCCTCCTGCCCCCAATCTCTCCCAGCATCAGAGTCTTTTCCAATGAGTCAACTCTTCACATGAGGTGGCCAAAGTATTGGAGTTTCAGCTTTAGCATCATTCCTTCCAAAGAAATCCCAGGGCTGATCTCCTTTAGGATGGACTGGTTGGATCTCCTTGCATTCTAAGGAACTCTCACGAGTCTTCTCCAACACCACAGTTCAAAAGCATCAATTCTTTGGCGCTCAGCTTTCTTTACAGTCCACCTCTCACATCCATGCATGGCCACAGGAAAAACCATAGCCTTGACTAGACGGACCTTTGTTGGCAAAGTAATGTCTCTGCTTTTCAACATGCTATCTAGGTTGGTCATAACTTTTCTTCCAAGGAGTAAATATCTTTTAATTTCATGGCTGCAGTCACCATCTGCAGTGTTTTTGGAGCCCAAAGAAACAAAGTCTGACACTATTTCCACTGTTTCCCCATCTATTTCCCATAAAGGGGTGCGACCAGATGCCATGATCTTCGTTTTCTGAATGTTGAGCTGTAAGCCAACTTTTTCACTCTCCTCTTTCACTTTCATCAAATGGCTTTTTAGTTCCTCTTCACTTTCTGCCATAAGGTTGGTGTCATCTGCATATCTGAGGTTATTGATATTTCTCCCAGCAATCTTGATTCCAGCTTGTGTTTCTTCCAGCCCAGCGTTTATTATGATGTACTCTGCATATAAGTTAAATAAGCATGGTGACAACATACAGCCTTGACATACTCCTTTTCCTATTTGGAACCAGTCTGTTGTTCCATGTCCAGTTTTAACTGTTGCTTCCTGACCTGCATATAGGTTTCCCTTAATTTGGGGTAAATTATATGAGATGCTCTCGATTTGCCTATTAGATATATTCTAATTTTTTCTAACATGCTCGGAAGAAAACATCAATTGATGATTTACTTAACATAAAAAATAAAGAGTACTTTGTTTAATTATTTACAAGACATTGGTTGTTTATAAATGCTCTATATAAACACAATAATTAGATGCTAACAGATTATCATGCACAATAAATAGATTTAAAATTTTTTATACAAATTGAAAAAAATGAAGGAAGAAATAAGTGTTTTAAGCACCTAACTTGTGCTTGGTACATAGTAAATGATCATTAAATGCTTGCTAAATAAACATATTGGCACTTAACACATGTTCTCTTCTAAAATCATAACTTGAGGTAAGCACTACCACTTTCAAAGTTCAGATCAGGAAGTTGTATCAAGAAGGCTAATATCTTAAAAAAGTGAACTTCTCAAAATATACTATGTAATTAAGTTAAACCTGATTCCCAACAAAACACGGTGTCATTCCTCTGATAGCATCATCTTTTTTACATACTATATTATACCCACTGCTAGGCAGCTGAATCTAGTTAATTCTTTATTCTAATAGGAGATAGAACAAGGGAAATGTTCACTCCACAACAGATTACTACATCAAACTACTTTATTGGATTAGTCACATACTTCTACATCTACACTGCACCTGCACACTTTATTTTGGACCAAGATATTATACTCATGGGGCTTCCCTGGTGGCTCAAACTATGAAGAATCAGCCTGCAATTCAGGGGACTCAGGTTCAATCTATGGGTTGGGAAGATCACAGGGAGAAGGGCATGGCTACCCACTCCAGTACTCCTGCCTGGAGAATCCCATGGACAGAGGAGCCTGGCAGGCTACAGTCCATGCGTTCCCAAAGAGCTGGGCATGATTGAGAAACTAACACTTTCGCACACACATTATACTCATGGTGGCAAGTGTTCTAAAAAGTATCATGATGCTTGACAAGAAATTCTCAGAATCACCTTCAGTTTTGTTTTCCATCAATTAATGGGAAATATTCTGTACCTACAGAATCAGAACTTTATTTGTAAGTACTCAGCTGTTTTAAAGCACGGTATGTCAGAAATTGAGACATATTCAACAGGTTAATCTATTTAAGCAAAAATTGAATTAATTTATTGACCACGTATTTCAGGAAAGACCCAATTTTAGAGGTGGTCATTAGGTTTTAGAACAAGAAGTTTGGTTCATTATGCTGCCTAGACTCCAAATTCTATAATTATCTGTTTAGAGATTTCTCCTTTTGTTAAAATCCCTCTTCAGCTCATATTTTCTTATCAAGGCTCAAAGTGTCATATACTCTTGGTTTCATAAGCATACAAGCCAATCAAAATTAAGTGTTTCAATTTGACTTCAATTGAACTATGACAGAATCACTGTTCAATTCATTATTCAGATAACCATCGAATTTTTGCTATTGTGGCTATCACACTAAAATTTCTAACTAAATGAAAATAAGTCATACCTTCATTAGTTTGAAGATTATTATTAATTGCAGTCCACATCACAGCAGTTCAACTGAAGGAGAACAGCCTTGTTCTAATTTTAACTTAACCTGTCAATTGATGAATTGTATCATTTCTTTTAACTGATGTTTATTGAGGAACTGCCAAGTTATTTGTTAGACTTCAGGCATTCATAGACAAAGAAGCATGAACTCTGACTTCGTATATGTACCATCTGGTGGGTAAGGGAAACATCTATGAGCTAATCTCATTGCAATCAATTAGGTGTTTACAATCTACAGGAGATTGATATGAAAGGACAAACAAGGGTCTCCTAAACCAGATTGGATGTGGTTGTATGCTATGATAGAAGTAGTACTGTGTGATAGCGGAAAGTCTGTTGATTCTGAAGTTCACAGTATTTTATATTAATCCTATATATTCATATAATTTCCATTTTCTGAATGAAATAAGAGTAAAGACTAAGGGTTAACTTTGCAAAATTATTTTAACAATTAAGGAACTATTATATGTGAAAGGAGCCTTGTGAAACAGTATGAGGTTATAGATAGGATTTGAAAGTTACTGCCAAACATATGAAGTTTGATAACTGTGTGACTAATTTGGAGAAATTAAGTTTCTGGAAACCTCTATCACATAGAGAGCACTAAAGAAATTTAAAAATATATATGAATGACCATTTCTTAGTAAACTTTGAAATTTGTATATAACTTCTTCCCACTTTTCATCACATCACAATATTATATGAACAGCTGGTGCTTTGTGTTTCTTGTACCCAATCAAACACTCTCAATTCACTAGCATGTTGTTGTCTGAAAACTCTCAAAAAGGCATCTAGTGAAAAACAAGCCAAGAAAAACTCATTTTTTAAATCACTTTTGTCCAATAATTTCTATATAGGTATTAAAATCCTGAGAATAGCTTCTAGATTCATATAGAAGCGTTTTGGGTCATTCTAGCTTAAAAATGGGCTTTCACAGCTTGGAATTTTAAGTAATAAATGGATGACGTGTGATATGATAAGTGTAGATAATGCATATACTTTTTTTTTTTTTTAATCCACTCAGTCACTTTATGTCTTTTGACTGGAGAGTTTAATTCATTGAGATACAAAGAGATTTTTGATAGGCATCACCAATGCAATGGACATAAACTTGGGAAAACTCTAGGAGGTGGTGAGGGACATGACGGCCTGGCATGCTGCTGTCCGTGGGGTTGCAAAGAGTTTCAGAAATGACTGGGTGACTGAACAAAACTTGCACTTATTGCCATTTTGTTACTTGCTTTCTCCTTATTTTTGTAGTTATCTTTCTCTTTGTTCTTCTTTTAGTGTCTTCTCCTGTGGTTTGAGACGGGGAAGGCAATGGCAACCCACTCCAGTACTCTCGCCTGGAAAATCCCATGGACAGAGGAGCCTGGTGGACTGCAGTCCACGGCGTCATGAAGAGTTGGACACAACTGAGCGATTTCACTTTCGCTTTTCACTTTTATGCATTGGAGAAGGAAATGGCAAGCCACTCCAGTGTTCTTGCCTGGAGAATCCCAGGGATGGGGGAGCCTGGTGTGCTGCCGTCTATGGGACGCACAGAGTAGGGCATGACTGAAGCAACTTAGCAGCAGCAGCCTGTGGTTTGATGCTTTTCTTTAGTGTTATGTTTATGCTCTGGTTCTTGTATATACATTAAAGGTTTTTGTTGTGATTATCACATAGTCCAGACATGTTGACCTGTAACTATATCTCTTCATTTTAAACTGATAATCATTTAGTCCAAACACATTCTAAGAGCTCTACATTTTAATTCCACTCCCATTTTTGTATTTTTCTGCCATATTTTACATCTTTATATCTATCCCTTACCTATTTACTGTAGTTATAATTGATTTTACAATTTTATTTTTAGCCTTTGTCCTATCTTATTTAAGTGGTTGAACCAGTGCCTCTACTATAGACCTGCCTTTACCAATGGAAGTTTTCTCTTCCTAATATTTCTTATTTCTTGTTGCAGTCTTTCTTTTTTTCACTTAAAGAAGGCTCTCTAACACTTTTTGTACAGTAAATTTAGTACTGATAAACTCTTTTAGTTTTTGGTTGTCTAAGCATTCCCTTATTTTCCTTCATTTCTGAATGATAACCTTGCTGGGTAGAGTATCTTAAGTTATAGCATGCATGCAGGTATGCTAAGTCACTTCAGTTATGTCCGACTCTTTGTGATCCCATGGACTGTAGCCCACCAGACTCCTCTGTGCATAAGATTTGTCCAGGCAAGAATATTGGAGTGGGTTGCCATACTCTCCTCTAGGGAATCTTCCCAACCCAGGGATTAAACCTCTGTCTCTTACATCTCCTTCACTGGCAGATGAGTTCTTTACCACCTGGTAGGGTATTTTGTTGTTGTTGTTCCTTTCAGCACTTTAAATATGTTATGCCACTCCCTTTTGACCTTAAAAGTTTCTACTGAAAATTCAGCTGATAGCCTTGTGGGGGTTCCTTTGTATGGGACACAGTTTTTCTCATACTGCTTTTAGAATTCTCTGCCTTTCATATTTTCCATTTTAATTATACTATGCCTTGGTGCAGGTATCTTTGGGTTCATCTGTTTTGAGATCTCTGTTCTTCATATAACTGGATATCTGTTTTTCTTCAGGTTCATAAAGTTATCAAACATAATTTCATGCCTTCTGAGACCCTTATAATGTGAACATTAGTAGACCTGATGCTGTCTCAGAGGTCACTTAAACTTTTTTCTTATTTTTTAATTTATTTTTTCTTTTTGCTATTCTGATTGCCTGGTTTCCATTATTCTTTATTCCTGATGGCTTATGTGTTCTTCTATATCCCTTAATATGCTGTTAGTTTCCTCTTTTGTAATTTTTTAAAAATTTCAATTACTGTATTCTTGAGCTCTGACAGGCTTTTAAATTTTCTATATTTTTGAAATTCTCACTGTGTTCATTTATCCCTTTCTCCAGTTCAAGTTGCATTCTTATTACTATTGATTTGGATTCTTTATCAGGTAAATTATAAAACCTTTGTTTTATCAGGGTTTTTTTCTTGCTTTTTCATTTAAATCATATTCATCTTTTGTTTACATTTCTCTGTCTCTATGAAATTGGGTGAAACAGTTATCTATTCTGGTCTTGAAACTGTTACCTATTCAAGGCTTCCCTGGTAGCTCAGTTGTTAAAGAATCTGTCTGCAATGCAGGAGGCCCTGGTTCCATTCTTGGGCTGGGAAGATCTGCTGGAGAAGGGAAAGGCTACCCACTCCAGTATCCTGGCCTGGAGAATTCCAAGGATGGTATAGTCCATGGGGTTGCAAAGAGCTGGACACAACTGAGTGACTTTCACAATTCTGGTCTTAAAGGCATCTTCTTGTGTGGAAGTGTCCCTATACAGTCTGCGTGTATGGCTTTGGTGAGAGAGCTGGAGCCAAAGCGGGCACCAGCAGTGTCTTCCCTCAGGACATGCTGGTGGCCATGGTCTCGGTGGGAGGCAGAACTGGAGTCAGAGAGGTTGCAACCAGAGCCGGGTGCAATCCAGTGCTTCTCCTGTGCTCAGTGTATATATCTCCATGTGGACCCAAATTCTGGAGCAGGAGCTCTAAGGGTGTTGGGTTTCTCCTAAGTGATGGCTGTCTCTGCCTTCATTTGTGATGTTACCAGTGCCAGACTGCTAGGGGCTGCACTTCCGTACTCCTTTCACTTTCTCTTTCTTGTGCACACCATGGTTAAAGGCTGGGTCAGATCCAGAGAGACTGGGGCAGCATCGCTGAGCTGGCCCCAGCCCCATTCAGTAAGTGTGCACACAGACTTAAACCCACAATGACCGTCTCCATCCTGGAGCCCTCTTAGCTCCCTCCAGAGTGTGTACACAGACACACCAGCTAGAAATGGCTACCTCAGCCCTGGTCAGAGGCAGGGAAGGAGTCCCAGCTGACTGCATTCCATCCAAGTGTGCACAATCTCCTTGAAAACACCCTTTCTCCTAGTTAGGAACAGAATAAGAGGGTGTGGAGTAGAAGTCTAATGTGGGCTGGGTGGGGCTTCCCAGGTGGCACTAGTGGTAAAGAACCTGCCCGCCAGTGCAGATGGCAAGAGCCATCTTCCCTGTGTTGGGAAGATCCCCTGGAAGAGGGCATCGCAACCCACTCCAGTATTCTTGCCTGGAGAATCCCATGGGCAGAGGAGCCTGATAGGTGATGATCCATGGGATCACAAAGAGTCGGACATGACTGAAGTGACTTAGCATGTACACGAACATGTACAGACGTGGGCTGGGTGGCATGCTGGGTTTGTCCTGGAAATCTAGCAGAGCCCCAGAGTTTTCAGTCTGCTGTGACCAAGAGTAAATAGGTCTCGGCATACATTCTTGAAGAGTAGAGATTTTCTTATAGCTCTCCAGTAGGCCTCACTGGTTTTTAAGCCAGTAAGGGGTCTCATCTTACCTGTCAGACCCAGGTCTGAGGTGTCCAATATGTGATTCAAACCCCTCACTCCCCAAGCCTATAATACTCCTTTCCTCTTCTGTGTCCCCCAGGAGAGGTATGGTCCTAATCTGACTGATGTTTGTCACTTCCCACCAGATTGCATGTCAAGGTTTCTTTTTATTCTTGTTGCAGAAAAGCTATTCTGCTAGTCCCCAGGACAGTTTCAATGGGAGTCACTCTTAGTTGTACTACTGACATTTTCAGGAGAGGATGTGAGCCCAGCAACCTCCTTATTAGGCCATCTTAATCTCTGAGCTTAATCTACCTAACCTAACCTTACTTCATCTCTGAACCTATCCACCTTAGGTTTAAGGTGGATACTTACACCTAACAACATATCATGGATAATTCAATTAATTCATAATATACATATCTTGCAATATACATGTTTACATATATCATGTTATATATGCACATGCATAACACATGTTTTAACATGTAATTAATAATTCAAATGCTCTCTATGACTTTGGTGAGCAAAAATGAAGACAGCACCTGCATGATATCCAGAATGCATTTTAAAAAGAAGCAATTCACAATTCAATTCTCTCCAAAACAAAATGTCAACTTTTTGACTGGTGCAGTAGCATAAATCAGAAAGAACTCATATATTCTTTTAAGATATAATGGAAATGCACTGAATGTAACTGATGAGTGGCTGACTGAGCATATATATCTATAAAAGCAATTTAAGTGTTGAAACAGATTTCTTGGAATCCCTTAGAGGACAGAATTATTTTCTGTATATTTTGAAAATTACCTTTGAAACAAATGATGGAACAGAAAACAGCAACAAAATACTGCAGATATGTTTCCTCCATGCAACTATTTGAACAATGTTTCTGAAATGCATACACTTGTACTTTATCCTTTTCATTTCTTTGATCTTCATAGCTTCACAGTATGAAAATGAATAGGCATATCTGTTTATCTATCTCTGGTTATTTATAAGCTCTGTATTCATATTGTATGACACATATGGACAAACATAAATATGTTTCTTTAGAAAAGAAAAATATTAAATATCTTTACACTCAGCCTACACATAGACACATGTATGCAACAAGGGGTAGGCTATCACATTTGGGAAGGAATATAAATATATCAGGTCAACATGTGCCCAAATGGAATAGTATCACCCAAGTTATTGAATATAAGGACCCATAACCATTGTTACCATGCATACTGTAGATAATAAATATAATGAGAATATACATGCTTTCATATTTTTCCTTCAGTGTTCTTAGTTATCTTGCAATTGACATGTACATATTGCTATTTTGATTTTAACTAAGCAGCACATTTAAAATTTTACATATAGATGGAATGTAGTCAGCAAAGTTTTATATACTTACTCTCTGCCTTTTAACAGTATAGTATCTACAATTTATATCTTACGTATGTCTTCTTTACTATCAGAATTAAATTTCAGCTTAACTGTGAGCATGTTCCCTGTGTTCCAGATTCTGTCTTGTTATGTAGTTTCACAATTTTGAAGTTGATTTATGGATATAAAATTAGACAATGCTATTAATACATTCAAATATGAATTTTTAAAATGATTTTTAATAGGCAAAATTAGTGGATGTGGACTAACTATATCAATTCTTAGGACTGATGACAAGTGAACATTTATCTTTTTAGTTATGGGATATCATTAACATAAAGTTAATGTATCATAAGAACTGGCTTGACTTGTTCTGTATTCAGTAGCTCATTGATAGCCTAATATCAGTGTATTACCATTGTCATTGTAGAGTACCTATGTATGGTATATCTAGGTTAAAGATTAAACCTGAGAAATAACCATGGCCTCTTAGAGCTATTAGACTAACATTTGTTTAAAAGAGAGATTTTAAACAAGTTTTAGAGAAAAGTAAAATTAGTGTTAGTTAGAAATCCTATAGAAAGTATCCTTTGAATAATCATCTATTTAGTTAGATATAATCGTTATGTTTATTGATAATTTAATTAAATCATGAATCTAAAACTATTTTATTGCAATTATAAGATGTTAACAAGAGAAAATTAATAATATTAAAACATTGATTTGTATATTATCTGAGACTATGCAATAACATAATACAAAAATCTAATTCTTTCTAGAAAGAAGTAAAAAATATCTCTAAGGATGCATAAACATAAACATGTAAAATAAAAAATGCTTAGTAAATACCAAATAAAAACTAGATTCATTTCAATTGCAATGCAAGTGAAAGTGAAACAATCAGCTTTCTCATTCCATGCATTTTGTTTGAAAAAACACAGCTGAAGAATAAATTGCTTTCTGTGCCAACTACATACTGAGAATGCTTATCTTTCATGATCCATTATGATGCAAAGCTATGATATCTATTATGTGTTTCTTAGAGAACTTTATGTTTTCTAATTAAAATTAATCTTATCCCTATTGATTTATCACTCTAGATTCTCAGAAGTGTTGAGACCAAATTCTGCCATTCTGTTTCTGATATTGTATTGCTAACCTGAAAATAGTACCAAGAATGCTTCTTTCCTAGTCATAATTAAGTGTTGACTGGGGCAAGACAAGTAGCTGGAAAGTCTATAGCACATCATTGGATGTGTTTGCCGAGTTCACATACATCTACTTTCTTTTGCTAATCTATAAGTTAATATATTGATTGTAATTTTATTTTTTATTTCTTTATTATTAGTGAGAGGAACACATTTTCACATATTTAAGGACCTTTATTATATGTTTTGAAAAGTGGCTATTCATTACATGGCACACTACTCTTGCCTGGAAAATCCCATGGACGGAGGAGCCTGGTAGGCTGCAGTCCATGGGGTCGCTGAGTGTCGGACATGACTGAGCGACTTCACTTTCAGTTTTCACTTTCATGCATTGGAGAAGGAAATGGCAACCCACTCCAGTGTTTTTGCCTGGAGAATCCCAGGGACAGAGGAGCCTGTCGGCTGCCGTCTATGAGGTCGCACAGAGTCGGACACGACTGAAGTGACTTAGCAGCATTACATGTTTTGAAAAGTGGCTGTTCATTACATTTTTCAAGTTTTCTTTTTTTTTTTTTTAAATTTCTCACCAATCTTTTAAGATTCCTTTGAGAGTTTCATCTATTGAAGTGAAAATGAAAGTGAAAGTCACTCAGTCCTGTCAGACTCTTTGTGACCCCATGGACTATACAATCCGTGGAATTCTCTAGGCCAGAATACTGGAGTGGATAGCCTTTTCCTTCTCCAGGGCATCTTCCCAACTCAGGGATTGAACCCAGGTCTCCCGTACTGCAGGTGGATTCTTTACCAGCTGAACCACAAGGGAAGCCTTTCATCTATTAGATATTTCAACTGTTTCCCTACACTTTGCTAGTTATGTTTCTCTTTTTAAACAACTTCTACATTGCTTTTTTTTTTTTTTTGCAATGTAGAAATATATTTTGAAGTCAAATTTATCAATCATTTCTCTCTAGTGCGTCTGAATTTTGAATCCTTAGAAAGTCTTTCCTTACACTCAGATTAAAAAGAATTTCTTCTGTTTTCTCTATTATTTGCAAGATGTCTTTATTTATTTGATCCAGGTGGAGGTTATTTTGGAGTATTATTTGAAGATTAATTCTCTATCTTTTTCAAAATGGTTAACCAGTTGCCATGACAATTTTTATTAAAAAAAAAAAAAAAATTGCCCCAGAATCCTGAGATACCACATTTACCATATAGTATTAAAATTTTATATGTATTTAAGCCTTTCATTGGTCTACCTATTCATTTGCTATAATTCCACTATTTTGACTACAGGGTTTTCATAGTAAACTAAGTCTTTCTTACAACTCAATTATAGAACTTAACAATTGTAGACCTTTTAATTGTAGACCTCAACAATTAAGCAATAATTTTGTACTACTGCATGTGGAAGTTTTGGAGATGCAGGCAATCTTTACTGAACTTGGAAATCCAGGATATTCAATTTTCTGTTTTCTTTCTTGATATTTTTCATTCTCATCATGGAGAAAGAAAAAAGTTTTCAAAAAAAAAAGCTGCACCTGAATTATAAGAGTAAGTTCAGAGCTTTGGAGAGATGAAACAGAACTGCTAAAGAAATATATTTGTGCCTGTGGGCTCTGCAATATCTGACTCTTTGTGACTCCCATGGACTTTCATTCTGTCCATGGAATTTTCCAGGCAAGAATACTGAAGTGGTTTGCCATTTTCTCCTCCAGGGATCTTCCCTACCCAGGGAATGAACCCTTGTCTTCTGCATTGTAGGTGGATTCTTTCCCTCTAAACCACCTGGAAAGAAAGGCACTAACAAAGGAAATAAATCACCTGAAAGTCAAAATGTGGAAGAAAGAAAATTGAGAAGGATCAAGGGATACTCTTCAAGAATATACTTACAAATTTGAATTGAGTAACACTACTAAAATTTGTTTTTCAATGTCCTAGTATTTACCATAAATAAATAACAGCATATGTCCAAAAATAAAGGCTTGCCTTTTGATATTTATTATATCTTTGTTCATCTAATAGCCAGTGTAGGACATACCCAGGTATCCTTCATTTTGAGAATAAATAATGTTATGTTCTTTTGCTGGAACACAAAAAAAAAGTCAACATGCAAAACTAACTCATGATAGGGAGAAAAAAAAATCAGACAGTGGTTGCCTCTGTTTACTGAGGGTAGAAACTGTCTGAGAAGGGGCAGAAGGGAAGTTTCTGTATTTATATTGTGGTAGAATCAGGCAATTTTGTATTCAAATATGCATGTATTTGTATATATTGTGTATTTGCCAAAAGTTAGCAAATATACAAATACATTTGTGAATCTCAATGATGGTAAAATATTAATTGAAAAGAAGTATGTAAATAGATATTGAATTCTAGCTAACAGCATGTATGCTGAACTTTTTAAGGAGAAATGCAGGAATTTATCAGTATTTATAATTTGTTTTTAAATTCATCAAAACATTACATGGAATAAATGATCAAAAATGAATAAGTTATAAAGAGTGATAAAACTCTCTTTATGTAAATACATTTAGGAAAGAATTATAATTCTATCTCTTCCCTCTATATCATTTCAAGTCCTTTTTATCTCTGGCTGTAGTACTTTATCCATATGGGAAATATGGATATAGGTGTCATGTTACTATTAAGAGACTAATATAGAAAATAAATATGGTACAGACAGGCATACCCAACATATATCTAAATAGCATAATTTCAGAGTATAAATTCAATTCTAAAAATAGAAATAGAAATGAATTCCATTGAAAAGCTTACACATTTGGGAAAAAATAAATCATGCCACCTGAGGTCCCTGGTAAATTCAAAATAAATTTATGTGAATTTGGTATTCACTGATGTAACTGAAATAATCACAGTTTTTCTCATAAGTCCCTATTATAACATTCACATAATAATCCTTAAAATGCCACAAATCTTGCAAAGAATATTGATCTGTAATTTTGGTTTACTTAAAGGGATTCTCCAGAGAGTTTTAACACAAATATTTCCTAAAAAAATTTTAAACTCTTTTTCTTTATAGGTCACCATTGACTTCCAGTCTCTGAATCTGTTCAAATCTTCCTTTCACATTCTCCTCCTTAACAAATATCTTCCACACTTTTTTCAATTTTTACTTAGGCTACATCTGCAATCATGAGAAACACTGGGCTGGATGAAGCACAAGCTGGAATCAAGATTGCCAGTAGAAATATCAAGAACCTCAGATATGCAGATGACACCACCCTTATGGCAGAAAGTGAAGAAGAACTATAGAGCCCCTTGATGAAAGTGAAAGAGAAGAGTGAAAAAGTTGGCTTAAACCTCAACATTCAGAAAACTAACATCATGGCGTCTGGTCCCATCACTTCATGGCAAATTGATGGGGAAACAGTGGAAACAGTGGCTGACTTTATTTTGGGGGACTCCAAAATCACTGCAGATGGTGATTGCAGCCATGAAATTAAAATACACTTACTCCTTGGAAGGAAAGTTATGACCAACATAAACAGCATATTAAAAAGCAGAGACATTACTTTGCCAACAAAGGTGACATAGGTCAGGGCTATGGTTTTTCCATAGTCATGTATGGATGTAAGAGTTGGACTATAAAGAAAGTTGAGTACAGAAGAATTGATGCTTTTGAACTATGGTGTTGGAGAAGATTCCTGACAGTCCCTTGAACTTCAAGGAGATCAAACCAGTCCATTCTAAAGGAAATCAGTCCTGAATATTCATTGAAAGGACTGATGCTGAAGCTCCAATACTTTGGCCATCTGACTCACTGGAAAAGACCCTGATACTGGAAAAGATTGAAGGCAGGAGGAGAAGGGGATGACAGAGAATGAAATGGTTGGATGGCATCACCGACTTAATGAACATGAGTTTGAGTAAACTCCTGGAGTTGATGATGGACAGGGAGGCCTGGTGTGCTGCAGTCCATGGGGTTGCAAAGAGTTAGACATGACTGAGTGGTTGAACTGAACTGAACATCTGCAGTTGCAGTTCAACTGCATATACAGTTCACATGCAAGAGTAGTAGCCATTTATTTATTCATTTCATCTCCATTTCTTAATTATAAACATTGGAAATAGTACAGGTAGGTGAATTCTTACCCTCAACCAGTAACATTTTATAGAAGAGTTAAAATTAAGAACCAGTAATGTCCATTTTTGGGTCTTCCCAAGTGGCGCTAGTGGTGAATAACTCACCTGCTAATGCAGGAGATGTAAGAGATGTGGGTTTGATCCCTGGGTCAGGAAGATCCCCTGGAGGAGGGCATGGCTACCCACTCCAATATTATTGCCTGGAGAATCCCATGGACCAAGGAGCCTGGAGGGCTACCTCAAAGAGTAAGACACGACTGAAGTGACTTAGCATGCACACACATTCTGTCCATTTTTTATATATAAAGGGCAAAGGAACTCAGATATGAATGTTTTATATGCTCTATTAGCTGATTCAGTGCCATTGACTTCCTTCATAGCTCAGTTGGTAAAAAATCCTCCTGCAATGCTGGAGACCTGGGTTTGGTTCTTGGGTTGGGAAGATCTCCTGGAGAAGGAAATAGCAATCCACTCCAGTGTTCTTGCCTTGGAAATCCCATGGACAGAAGAACCTGGCGGGCTAGAGTCTATGGGGTCATAAGAGTCAGACACAACTTAATGACTAAACAACCACCATTAACTGATTCTGCATTTTGCATGTGTTATATAGGATATATTGGCCAAATATTTGGAAAGGCCATTATTTTACCTCCATTGATTTACAAAGAAAATAACGCCATAGACATTTTGCAACCTATCTCTTTGCCTTTACCTATCTCATTGCTTTATACTAATTTTTTTTTCTTTTTCATAAAGGATTTAAAGCCTTATGCTTTTTTTTTTTCATTTCATACATGGTATTATACATGTTTCATTGCCATTCTCCCAAATCTTCCCACCCTCTCCCTCTCCCACAGAGTCCATAAGACTGTTCTATACATCAGTGTCTCTTTTGCTGTCTCGTACACAGGGTTATTGTTACCATCTTTCTAAATTCCATATCTATGCATTAGTATACTGTATTGGTGTTTTTCTTTCTGGCTTACTTCACTCTGTATAATAGGCTCCAGTTTCATCCACCTCATTAGAACTGATTCAAATGTATTCTTTTTAATGGCTGAGTAATACTCCATTGTGTATATGTACCACTGCTTTCTTATCCATTCATCTGCTGATGGACATCTAGGTTGCTTCCATGTCCTGGCTATTACAAGCAGTGCTGCGATGAACATTGGGGTACATGTGTCTCTTTCCCTTCTGGTTTCCTCAGTGTGTATGCCCAGCAGTGGGATTGCTGGATCATAAGGCAGTTCTATTTCCAGTTTTTTAAGGAATCTCCACACTCTTCTCCATAGTGGTTGTTCTAGTTTGCATTCCCACCAACAGTGTAAGAGGGTTCCCTTTTCTCCACACCCTCTCCAGCATTTATTGCTTGTAGACTTTTGGATAGCAGCCATTCTGACTGGCGTGAAATGGTACCTCATAGTGGTTTTGATTTGCATTTCTCTGATAATGAGTGATGTTGAGCATCTTTTCATGTGTTTGTTAGCCATCTGTATGTCTTCTTCGGAGAAATGTCTATTTAGTTCTTTGGCCCATTTTTTGATTGGGTTATTTATTTTTCTGGAATTGAGCTGTAGGAGTTGCTTGTATATTTTTGAGGTTAGTTGTTTGTCAGTTGCTTCATTTGCTATTATTTTCTCCCATTCTGAAGGCTGCCTTTACACCTTGCTAATAGTTTCCTTTGTTGTGCAGAAGCTTTTAAGTTTAATTAGGTCCCATTTGTTTATTTTTGCTTTTATTTCCAATATTCTGGGAGGTAAGTCATAGAGGATCCTGCTGTGATGTATGTCAGAGAGTGTTTTGCCTATGTTCTCCTCTAGGAGTTTTAGAGCTTCTGGTCTTAGATTTAGATCTTTAATCCATTTTGAGTTTAATTTTGTGTATGGTGTTAGAAAGTGTTCTAGTCTCATTCTTTTACAAGTGGTTGACCAGATTTCCCAGCACCACTTGTTAAAGAGATTGTCTTTAATCTATTGTATATTCTTGCCTCCTTTGCCAAAGATAAGGTGTCCATATGTGCGTGG
>NW_011494929.1:251399-252473 GCF_000754665.1 Bison bison bison
TTTCCATTTTGGATTCCTTTTATTTCTTTTTCTGCTCTGATTGCTGTGGCCAAAACTTCCAAAACTATGTTGAATAGTAATGGTGAAAGTGGGCACCCTTGTCTTGTTCCTGACTTTAGAGGAAATGCTTTCAATTTTTCACCATTGAGGATAATGTTTGCTGTGGGTTTGTAATATATAGCTTTTATTATGTTGAGGTATGTTCCTTCTATTCCTGCTTTCTGGAGAGTTTTTATCATGAATTGATGTTGAATTTTGTCAAAATCTTTCTCTGCATCTATTGCTATAATCATATGGTTTTTATTTTTCAATTTGTTAATGTGATGTATTACATGGATTGATTTGCGGATATTGAAGAATCCTTGCATCCCTGGGATAAAGCCCACTTGGTCATAGTGTATGATCTTTTTAATGTGTTGTTGGATTCTGATTGCTAGAATTTCGTTAAGGATTTTTGCATCTATGTTCATCAGTGATATTGGCCTGTAGTTTTCTTTTTTTGTGGCATCTTTGTCAGGTTTTGGTATTAGGGTGATGGTGGCCTCATAGAATGAGTTTGGAAGATTACCTTCCTCTGCAAATTTCTGGAAGAGTTTGAACAGGATAGGTGTTAGCTCTTCTCTAAATTTTTGGTAGAATTCAGCTGTGAAGCCATCTGGACCTGGTCTTTTGTTTGCTGGAAGATTTTTGATTACCGTTTCAATTTCCATGCTTGTGATGGGTCTGTTAAGATTTTCTATTTCTTCCTGGTCCAGTTTTGGAAAGTTGTACTTTTCTAAGAATTTGTCCATTTCTTTCACATTGTCTATTTTATTGGCATATAATTGTTGATAGTAGTCTCTTATGATCCTTTGTATTTCTTTGTTGTCTGTTGTGATCTCTCCATTTTCATTTCTAATTTTATTGATTTGATTTTTCTCCCTTTGTTTCTTGATGAGTCTGGCTAATGGTTTGTCAATTTTATTTATCCTTTCAAAGAACCAGCTTTTGGCATTGTTGATTTTTGCTATGGTCTCTTTTGTTTCTTTTGCATTTATTTCTGCCCTAATTTTTAAGATTTCTTTCCTTCTACTA
>NW_011494929.1:252573-253050 GCF_000754665.1 Bison bison bison
TTGATTCTTCCAATCCATGAACATGGTATATTTCTCCATCTATTAGTGTCCTCTTTGATTTCTTTCACTACTGTTTTATAGTTTTCTATATATAGGTCTTTAGTTTCTTTAGGTAGATATATTCCTAAGTGTTTTATTCTTTCCATTGCAATGGTGAATGGAATTGTTTCCTTAATTTCTCTTTCTGTTTTCTCATTATTAGTGTATAGGAATGCAAGGGATTTCTGTGTGTTGATTTTATATCCTGAAACTTTACTATATTCATTGATTAGTTCTAGTAATTTTCTGATGGAGTTTTTAGGGTTTTCTATGTAGAGGATCATGTCATCTGTAAATAGTGAGAGTTTTACTTCTTCTTTTCCATTTTGGATTCCTTTTATTTCTTTTTCTGCTCTGATTGCTGTGGCCAAAACTTCCAAAACTATGTTGAATAGTAATGGTGAAAGTGGGCACCCTTGTCTTGTTCCTGACTTTAGA
>NW_011494929.1:253951-254944 GCF_000754665.1 Bison bison bison
GTTTCTATGCAAATTTTGATTTCTTTTTTATTTCTTCTGTGATTTGTTGGTTATTCAGCAGCATGTTGTTCAGCCTCCATATGTTGGAATTTTTAATAGTTTTTCTCCTGTAATTGAGATCTAATCTTACTGCATTATGGTCAGAAAAGATGCTTGGAATGATTTCAATTTTTCTGAATTTACCAAGGCTAGATTTATGGCCCAGGATGTGATCTATCCTGGAGAATGTGCACTTGGGAAAAAGGTGAAATTCATTGTTTTGGGATGAAATGTCCTATAGATATCCATTAGGTCTAACTGGTCTATTGTATCATTTAAAGTTTGTGTTTCCTTGTTAATTTTCTGTTTAGTTGATCTATCCATAGGTGTGAATGGGGTATTAAAGTCTCCCACTCTTATTGTGTTATTGTTAATTTCTCCTTTCATACTTGTTAGCATTTGTCTTACATATTGTGGTGTTCCCATGTTGGGTGCATGTATATTTATAATTATTATATCTTCTTCTTGGATTGACCCTTTGATCATTATGTAGTGACCTTCTTTGTCTCTTTTCACAGCCTTTGTTTTAAAGTCTATTTTATCTGATATGAGTATTGCTCCTCCTGCTTTCTTTTGGTCCCTATTTGCATGGAAAATCTTTTTCCAGCCCTTCACTTTCAGTCTGTATGTGTCCCCTGTTTTGAGGTGGGTCTCTTGTAGACAACATATGCAGGGGTCTTGTTTTTGTATCCATTCAGCAAATCTTTGTCTTTTGGTTGGGACATTCAACCCATTTATGTTTAAGGTAATTACTGATAAGTATGATCCTGTTGCCATTTACTTTATTGTTTTGGGTTCGAATTTATACACTGTTTTTGTGTTTCCTGTCTAGAGAATATCCTTTAGTATTTGTTGGAGAGCTGGTTTGGTGGTGCAGAATTCTCTCAGCTTTTGCTTGTCTGAAAAGCTTTTGATTTCTCCTTCATATTTGAATGAGATCCTTGCTGGGTACAA
>NW_011494929.1:255144-256197 GCF_000754665.1 Bison bison bison
TTTTTTTTTTAATCCTCTCTGATTCATTTATTTCTACCATTCTATCTTCTAATTCACTAATCCTATCTTCTGCCTCTGTTATTCTACTATTTGTTGCCTCCAGAGTGTTTTTAATTTCATTTATTGCATTATTCATAATATATTGACTCTTTTTTATTTCTTCTAGGTCCTTGTTAAACCTTTCTTATATCTTCTCAACCCTTGTCTCCAGGCTATTTATCTGTGATTCCATTTTGATTGCAAAATTTTGGATCAATTTCACTATCATTATTTGGAATTCTTTATCAGGTAGATCCCTATCTCTTCCTCTTTGGTTTGGTGGGCATTTATTCTGTTCCTTTATCTGCTGGATATTCCTCTGTCTCTTCATCTTGTTTAAATTGCTGAGTTTGGGGTGTCCTTTCTGTATTCTGGCAGTTTGTGGAGTTCTCTTTATTGTGGCATTTCCTTGCTGTGTGTGGGTTTGTACAGGTGGCATAGAATTGTTGATAGTAGTCTCTTATGATCCTTTGTATTTCTGTGTTTTCTGTTGTGATCTCTCTGTTTTCTAATTTTATTGATTTGATTTTTCTCCCTTTGTTTCTTGATGAGTCTGGCTAATGGTTTGTCAATTTTATTTATCCTCTCAAAGAATCAGCTTTTGGCTGTCCACCCAAACCCACGTCTATGGAGTCGGTGATGCCATCCAACCATCCCATCCTCTTTCGTCCCCTTCTCCTCCTGCCCTCAATCATTCTCAGAATCAGGGTCTTTTCCAATGAGTCAGCTCTTTGCATAAGGTGGCAGAAGTATGGGAGCTTCAGCTTCAACATCAGTCCTTCCAATGAATACCCAGGACTGATCTCCTTTAGGATGGACTGTTTGGATTGCCTTGCAGTCCAGGGGACTCTCAAGAGTCTTCTCCAACACCACAGTTCAAAAGCATCAATTATTTGACGCTCAGCTTTCTTTATAGTCCAACTCTAAAATCCATACATGACTACTGAAAAACCATAGCCTTGACTAGACAGACCTTTGTAGGCAAAGTAATGTCTCTGCTTTTTAATATGCTAT
>NW_011494929.1:256297-256863 GCF_000754665.1 Bison bison bison
CCTTTTATTTCTTTTTCTGCTCTGATTGCTGTGGCCAAAACTTCCAAAACTATGTTGAACAGTAATGGTGAAAGTGGGCACCCTTGTCTTGTTCCTGACTTTAGAGGAAATGCTTTCAATTTTTCACCATTGAGGATAATGTTTGCTGTGGGTTTGTCATATATAGCTTTTATTTATGTTGAGGTATGTTCCTTCTATTCCTGCTTTCTGGAGAGTTCTTATCATAAATGGATGTTGAATTTTGTCAAAGGCTTTTTCTGCATCTATTGAGATAATCATATGGCTTTTATTTTTCAATTTGTTAATGTGGTGTATAACATTGATTGATTTGTGGATATTGAAGAACACTTGCATCCCTGGGATAAAGCCCACTTGGTCATGGTGTATGATCTTTTTAATGTGTTGTTGGATTCTGATTGCTAGAATTTTGTTAAGGATTTTTGCATCTATGTTCATCAGTGATATTGGTCTTGTAGTTTTTCTTTTTTTTGTGGGTATTCTTTGTCTAGGTTTTGGTATTAGGGTGATTGGTGGCCTCATAGAATGAGTTTGGTAAGTTTACCTTC
>NW_011494929.1:256963-261117 GCF_000754665.1 Bison bison bison
TGGTACCGGATGCCATGATCTTAGTTTTCTGAATGTTGAGTTTTAAGCCAACTTTTTCACTCTCCTCTTTCACTTTCATCAAGAGGCTCTTTAGTTCTTCTTCACTTTCTGCCATAAGGGTTTCATGTGCATATCTGATGTTATTGATATTTCTCCTGGCAATCTTGATTCCAGCTTGTGCTTCCTCCAGCCCAGCATTTCTCATGATGTACTCTGCATATAAGTTAAATAAGCAGGGTGACAATATGCAGCCTTGACGTACTCTTTTTCCTATTTGGAACCACTCTGTTGTTCCATGTCCAGTTCTAACTGTTGCTTCCTGACCTGCGTACAGGTTTCTCAAGAGGCAGGTCAGGTGGTCTGGTATTCCCATCTCTTTCAGAATTTTCCACAGTTTATTGTGGTCCATACAAAGGATTAAACTTATATTCAAATCCTCCCAAGTCATATAACATATTTTGAGACTACTCACCAAGTGTATTCTATCATGTTTTGAATTATGTAGTGTAGATTTGATAAAAAGGCATTAGAACATTCCCATGTTTGCTTCATTAAAATACCCATAAAGATGTTATAGTTCACTTCCTTTCACAGTAGTTTGAATACCAATGTTGTGATGTTGCATTAGTTGGAATAGTTTCTGAACACTGTATATTCTAGCTGAATAAATGTACACTTGTTCACTCTTTTAAATATCAACTGATATAAAAATAAATTATGTATTTTAGCATATTTAGTGATCCAATAAAGCATTCATAAAATTTTGCTTAAAATTCAAGTTGTTCTATAAGCTTAATTAAAATAATTGAATTACATCCTAAACTTTTAATGTTCTCAATTCCCAGAAGAAAATGTACTAGTTCTTGCAGCAACAAAATATTTCACAAGGTGTGTTTTTCCTACTATTTTCAAAATTACCTTCTTGAAATTCTAAGGAGGTTACAAGTTATATTTGAATAATTTCAATATATTTCTTTTTCTTATGCTTCCTCAAATGACTTCTTATAAAATTAAATACAGAATAGAAACACATTCTAAGCACTAAACAATTCCAATGTTACTGAAGATAATTTGAAAATAATTTTAAATGATAATTTCAGAAAGATTCAAAGAAATGTATCATATTGTAAATATAAAAGAAAAATAGTACTAAGATCTGCAGACAAAAAGAGAAGAAAAATGGACTTCCCATGTTGTCCAGTGATTAAGAATCTGCCTGTCAACGCAGGGGACACAAATTTGATCCCTGGTCCAGGAAGATCCCACATGCCACTGGGCAACCAAGTTCCTGTGTCAAAACTGCTGAGCCTACACACTGCAACTACTGAAGCCTGAAGACCTTGAGCCTGTGCTCCACAAGGCAAGCCATCACAGGGAGTAGCCTGTGCACTGCACTGGAGAGCGAAGCGCCTCTCTTGCTGCATATAGAGAAAGCCTGAATGCAGCAACAGAGATCCAGTGCAATCAAAAATAAATAAATACATATAAATATTTTTAAAAGAGGCAGAAGAAAAAAATACAAAACTGTACACTGCTGAAATGCAGAAAAATGGTTAAGGAAAATAAATTTGGTATTTTTTTTTCCTTCTATTTCAATTAGTGAGTGTAAAAGAATACTGTGGTACATGTCACTGTGCATTTTTTATTGTTTTGTAGGTGAAATTGAAATTATATAAAATTATAATAATATGTGAGAGAGCTTTGTTATTGACAAATATTTCATTGAATTCTTAGCGTTATTGGCTTGGGTGCTCAATCTCTCAGTTGTGTCTGACTCTTTGCAACCTCATGGACTGCCAGTCTTGTCTGTCCATGGGTTTCTCCAAGCATGAATACTGAAGGGGGCTGTCATACCCTTCTCCAGGGGATCTTCCCAACCCGGGATCAAACCTGCATCTCTTGAATCTCCTGCATTGGCAGGTGGATTCTTTACTAATGAACCACTATATGTTCAAAATTTTTTCTCTCCTTTACATATTATGATGAGATCTGAGGCTAAGACTTAATTAAATTTAATACCACTTTTGGCCTAAAAATAATAATATATCATACAATATATTAATAATCACAATAAATTTGTGCAAGAAAGAATGTCTCTACAATGGACAAACCCATTTGGTACTCCTCTTATTGTCCCTTCTTCTTAGAGTTCTTGCTTTTGTGTAATATCCGTGTGAGGGTATATTTTGTCTTTTTGATACTAGCCATGGGAAAGGTATGAGATGATATCTCATTGTAGATTTGATTTAAAATTCCTTGATGATTTCAGTTCAGTTCAGTCACTCAGTCATGTCCGATTCTTTGTAACCCCATGAATTGCAGCACGCCAGGCCTCCCTGTCCATCACCAACTTCCAGAGAACACCCAAACCCATGCCCATCAAGCTGGTGATGCCATCCAACCATTTCATCCTCTGTCATCCCCTTCTCCTCCTGCCCTCAATCTTTCCCAGCATCAGGGTCTTTTCCAAGGAGTCAGCTCTTCGCATCAGGTGGCCAAAGTATTGGAGTTTCAGCTTAAACATCAATCCTTCCAAAGAACACCCAGGACTGATCTCCTTTAAAATAGACTGGTTGGATCTCCTTGCAGTTCAAGGGACCCTCAAGAGTCTTCTCCAACGCCACAGTTCAAAAGCATCAATGCTTCGGGGCTCAGCTTTCTTTATAGTCCACTTTCATGTACATACATAACTACTGGAAAAACCACAGCCTTGACTAGACGGATCTTTGTTGGCAAAGTAATGTCTCTGCTTTGTAATATGCTATCTAGGTTGGTCATAATTTTCTTTCCAGGGAGTAAGCATCTTTTAATTTCATGGCTGCAATCATCATCTCCAGTGATTTCAGATCAGATCAGAGCAGATCAGTCCCTCAGTTGTGTCCGACTCTTTGCGACCCCATGAATCCCAGCACGCCAGGCCTCCCTGTCCATCACCAACTCCCGGAGTTCACTCAGACTCATATCCATCGAGTCGGTGATACCATCCAGCCATTTCATCCTCTGGCGTCCCCTTCTCCTTGTACCCCCAATCCCTCCCAGCATCAGAGTCATTTCCAATGAGTCAACTCTTCTCAAGACGTGGCCAAAGTACTGGAGTTTCAGCTTTAGCATCATTCCTTCCAAAGAAATCCCAGGGCTGATCTCCTTCAGAATGGACTGGTTGGATCTCCTTGCAGTCTAAGGGACTCTCAAGAGTCTTCTCCAACACCACAGTTCAAAAGCATCAATTCTTCAGTGCTCAGCCTTCTTCACAGTCCAACTCTCACATCCATACATGACCACAGGAAAAACCATAGCCTTGACTAGATGAACCTTTGTTGCCAAAGTAATGTCTCTGCTTTTGAATATGCTGCCTAGGTTGACATAACTTTCCTTCCAAGGAATAAGCGTCTTTTAATTTCATGGCTGCAGTCACCATCTGTAGTGATTTTGGAGCCCAGAAAAATAAAGTCTGACACTGTTTCCACTGTTTCCCCTGTTTTCCCATCTATTTCCCATTAAGTGGTGGGACCAGATGCCATGATCTTCGTTTTCTGAATGTTGAGCTTAAGCCAACTTTTTCACTCTCCACTTTCACTTTCATCAAGAGGCTTTTGAGTTCCTCTTCACTTTCTGCCATAAGGGTGGTGTCATCTGCATATCTGAGGTTATTAATATTTCTCCCGGAAATCTTCATTCCAGTTTTTGTATCTTCCAGTCCAGCGTTTCTCATGATGTACTCTGCATATAAGTTAAATAAACAGGGTGACAATATACAGCCTTGACGAACTCCTTTTCCTATTTGGAACCAGTCTGTTGTTCCATGTCCAGATCTAACTGTTGCTTCCTGACCTGCATACAAATTTCTCAAGAGGCAGATCAGGTGGTCTGGTATTCCCATCTCTTAATTTTCCACAGTTTATTGTGATCCACACAGTCAAAGGCTTTGGCATAGTCAATAAAGCAGAAATAGATGTCTTTCTGGAACTCTCTTGCTTTCTTGATGATCCAGCAGATGTTGGCAATTTGATCTCTGGTTCCTCTGCCTTTTCTAAAACCAGCTTGAACATCTGGAAGTTCACAGTTCACATATTGCTGAAACCTGGCTTGGAGAATTCTGAGCATTACTTTACTAGCGTGTGAGATGAGTGCAATTGTGCAGTAGTTTGAGCATT
>NW_011494929.1:261744-266545 GCF_000754665.1 Bison bison bison
TAATCATAAGGGATTTGATTTAGGTCATACCTGAATGGTCTAGTAGTTTTCCCTACTTTCTTCAATTTAAGTCTGAATTTAGCAATAAGGAGTTCATGGTCTGAGCCACAGTCAGCTCCCGGTCTTGTTTTTGCTGACTGTATAGAGTTTCTCCATCTTTGGCTGCAAAGAATATGATCAATCTGATTTCAGTTTTGACCATCTAGTGATGTCCATGTATAGAGTCTTCTCTTGTGTTGTTGGAAGAGGGTGTTTGTTATGACCAGTGCATTTTCTTGGCAAAACTCTATTAGTCTTTGCCCTGCTTCATTCTGTATTCCAAGGCCAAATTTACCTGTTACTCCAGCTGTTTCTTCACTTCCTACTTTTGCATTCCAGTCCCCTATAATGAAAAGGACATCTTTTTGGGTATTAGTTCTAAAAGGTCTTGTAGGTCTTCATAGAACCGTTCAACTTCAGCTTCTTCAGCATTACTGGTTGGGACATAGACTTGGATAACTGTGATATTGAATGGTTTGCCTTGGAAATGAACAGAGATCATTCTGTCACTTTTGAGTTTGCATCCAAGTACTGCATTTCGGACTCTTTTGTTGACCATGATGGCCACTCCATTTCTTCTGAGGTATTCCTGCCCGCAATAGTAGATATAATGGTCATCTGAGTTAAATTCACCCATTCCAGTCCATTTGAGTTCGCTGATTCCTAGAATGTCGACATTCACTCTTGCCATCTCTTGTTTGACCACTTCCAATTTGCCTAGATTTATGGACCTGACATTCCAGGTTCCTATGCAGTATTGCTCTTTACAGCATTGGACCTTGCTTCTATCACCAGTCACATCCACAGCTGGGTATTGTTTTTGCTTTGGCTCCAACCCTTCATTATTTCTGGAGTTATTTCTCCACTGATCTCCAGTTTTGGGCACCTACTGCCCTGGGGAGTTTCTTTTTCAGTATCCTATCATTTTGCCTTTTCATACTGTTCATGGGGTTCTCAAGGCAAGAATACTGAAGTGGTTTGCCATTCCCTTCTCCAGTGGACCACATTCTGTCAAATCTATCCACCATGACCCGCCCATCTTGGGTTGCCCCACGGGCATGGCTTAGTTTCATTGAGTTAGACAAGGCTGTGGTCCTAGTGTGATTAGATTGACTAGTTTTCTGTGAGTATGGTTTCAGTGTGTTTGCCCTCTGATGCCCTCTTGCAACACCTACTGTCTTACTTGGGTTTCTTTTACCTTGGGTGTGGGGTATCTCTTCACGGCTGCTCCAGCAAAGCGCAGCCATTGCTCCTTACTTTGGATGAGGGGTATCTTCTCACCGCTGCCCTTCCTGACCTTTAATGCGGGATAGCTCCTCTAGGCCTTCCTGCGCCCACGCAGCCACGGCTCCTTGGGGTAGGCCCTCCCGGCCGCCACCCCTGACCTCGGATGTGGGGTAACTCCTCTCATCACAGCCCCTGGCCTCGGACGTGGGTTGCTCCTCCTGGCTGCAGCCCCTGGCCTCTGACATGGGGGCGTGGCGTAGCTCCTTCCGGCCGTCGCCCCTGGCCTTGCAGGCTTAGAGGCTTGGGTTGCTCCTCCCAGCCGCCTCTCCAGTGATTTGGGAACCCCCCAAAATAAAGTCAGTCACTGTTTCCACTGTTTACCCATCAACTTGCCATGAAGTGATGGTACTGGATGCCATGATCTTAGTTTCCTGAATGTTGAGTTTTAAGCCAACCTTTTGATGCTCCTCTTTCACTTTCATCAAGAGGCTCTTTAGCTCTTCTTCAATTTCTGCCATAAGGGTGGAGTCATCTGCATATCTGAGGTTATTGATATTTCTCCTGGCAATCTTGATTCTAGCTCATGCTACATCCACCTGAGCGTTTCTCATGATGTACTCTGCATATAAGTTATATAAGCAGGGTGACAATATACAGCCTTGACATACTCTTTTTCCTATTTGGTACCAGTCTGTTTTTCCATGTCCAGTTCTAACTATTCCTTCTTGACCTGCATACAGGTTTCTCCAGAGGCAGGCCAGGTGTTCTGGTATGCCCATCTCTTTCAGAATTTTCCACATTTTATTGTGATCCATACAGTAAAAGGCTTTGGCATAGTCAATAAAGCAGAAATAGATGTCTTTCTAGAACTCTTTTGCCTTTTCCATGATTCAACTGATGTTGGAAGTTTGATCTCTGGGTCCTCTGCTTTTTCTAAAACCAGCTTGAACATCTGGAAGTTTACGGTTCACGTATTGCTAAAGCCTGGCTGGAGAATTTTAAGCATTACTCTACTAGTGTGTGAGATGAGTGCAATGTGCAGTAGTTTGAGCATTCTTTGGCATTGCCTTACTTTGAGACTGGAATGAAAACTGACCTTTTCCAGTCCTATGGCCACTGGTGAGCTTTCCAAATGTCCTGGCATATTGAGTGCAACACTTTCACAGCATTGTCTTTCAGGATTTGAAATGTCTCAACTGGAATTCCATCACCTCCATTAGCTTTGTTCATAGTGGTGCTTTTTAAGGTCCCCTTGACTTCACATTCCAGGATGTCTGACTCTAGTTGAGTGATCATGCCACTCGTGATTATCTGGGTCATGATGATCTTTTTTGTACAGTTCTTCTGTGTATTCTTGCCACCTCTTCTTAATCTTTTCTGCTTCTGTTAGGTCCCTACCATTTCCGTCCTTTATTGTGCTCATCTTTGCATGAAATGTTCCCTTGGTATCTCTAATTTTCTTGAAGAGATCTCTAGTTTTTCACATTCTATTGTTTTCCTCTATTTCTTTGCATTGATCACTGAGGAAGGCTTTCTTATCTCTTCTTGCTATTCTTTGGAACTCTGCATTCAGATGCTTATATCTTTCCTTTTCTCCTTTGGTTTTCACTCCCCTTTTCACAGCTATTTGTAAAGCCTCCTTAGACAGCCATTTTGCTTTTTTGCATTTCTTTTTTCTTGGGAATGGTCTTGATTCCTGTCTCCTGTACAATGTCACAATCCTCCATCCATAGTTCATCAGACACTCTATCAGATCTAGTCTTTTAAATCTATTTCTCATTTCCACTGTATAATCATAAGGTATTTGATTTAGGTCATACCTGAATGGTCTAGTTATGTTGAATATCTTTTCACGGACCTATTGTCCATCTGTATGTCTTCTTTGAACAAATATCTATGTACATTATCAGAAAAATTTTTAAATTAGATTGTTTACCTTTTTCAGTTGAATTATATTAGTTCCTTATGTTTTTAGATATTAATTCTTTATCACATAGATATATTTTTTTGCAAGTATCAATTTCATTTTGTTAATGGCCCTCTATTGCTCTATGATATTTTATAGCTTGGTGCAATTCCACTTTTTTTTGTTTTTTTGTTTTTCGCTTTTATTGCCTTGGTTTTTAATACCAAATCCAAAAATTATTACCAAGATCAATGCCAAGAAGCTTATTGTCTCTATTTTCTTCAAGGAATTTTATACTTTCAGGTCTTATGTTCAGGCCTTTTTTTATTTTGAGTTGATTTTGTGTATAGTAAAAAATAGGGCTCCAGTGTCATTATCTTGCACCTGCTTGTCCAGTTTTACTAATACCATTTATTGAAGGGAATATCCTATCCTTACTATATACATTTGGTTCCTTTATTATAAATTAATCAGCCATATATGTATGGGTTTATTTCTGGGACTTCTATTTGGTTAAAATTATCTATATTTCTGTGTTTTTACTAACACCATACTTTTTTGATTATTATAGCATTTTAACTTTTTTTGAAACAAGAAATTTTGATGCCTCCAGTTTTATTCTTTCTCAAAATTGATTTGGCTACTCAGGGTCTTTTATGGCTCCTTATTCAAAGAGGCAGGAGATAGTAAAGAACAGGGAAGCCTGGCATGCTGCAGTTCATGGGGTCACAGAGTTGAACAAGTCTTTGTGACTGAACAACAATAAACTTTAGGATTGTTTTTCTATTTCTGTGAAAAATTCCATTGAAATTTTGGCATAGATTTATTGAATTTATAGATGGCTTTGGGTAGTATGCACATTTTACCAATATTAATTCTTCCAAGCACTCTTAATCTTTTATCTTTTATAATCAATGACTGAATGTTAAAGAAAAATATGTCACATTATTTTTTCAAATGTGAAATGGTGACATGCGGCTAATAATTTACTAATTTTATTCTAATAGAAAAGATTTGTACATATGTGTTTTTATGGTTACCATGTTTTTAAAATATATTTTATGCATATCATTGAAAAGTTTTAAATTTTGGAGAAATTATATTAAAATGAAACAACTAGTAGTCGTGATTAATTGGTACACATTTTTATAGGAAGCAATTTGGCAATAACTTAGGATATACATCTTTTCTTGCATGGTCTACCTGTTTACCTGTATTATAGAAGCCAGCACCATGTTTTCATTTTAATAAATGCTATATGCATAGGGACAAATCCTGCCATGCATTATAAAGTAATTTTACCAGTTTCTTGGTATGCCTTCAGACTGTTTATTTACCCATTTGTGTTTTGAACTTATTTTGTAATTCCAGTGGAATAAAATGGCAATTGTGAACCCAAAGTGCTTATCCAGTGAGAAAGAAAACAGACTTGTGGACGCTGGAGGAAGGAGAGGGTGGGATAAATTGAGAAAGTAGCATTGAAATACATACATTACCGCATGTAAAATAGATAGCTAGTGAGATTGTGCTGTATGATGCAGGGAACTCAAATCTGGTGCTCTGAGATAATCTAGAGGGGTGGGATGGGGTGGGAGGTGAGAGAGAGGTTCAAGAGGGAGGGAACATACG
>NW_011494929.1:266645-267742 GCF_000754665.1 Bison bison bison
TATCCTCCATTAAAAATAAAAGGCAAAAAAAAAAAGAAAGAAACAAGAAAATTACCACAAAAAAGAAAATATACAAATATTTCAGAATAAATAGAAAAAAATGGTATTATATAATTACAAATCATTTCTAATCTGAGAGCTTTATTTCTGTTATTCAGTCATTTTACTTATTTATTTTAAATATATATTTATTTATTTTAATTGGAGGTTAATTACTTTACAATATTGTATTGGTTTTGCCATACATCAACATGAATCCACCACAGGTATACACGAGTTCCCCATCCTGAACCCCCACTCCCTCCCCGTACTGTCCCTCTGGGTCATTCCAGTGCACCAGCCCCAAGCATCCTGTATCCTGCATCAAACCTAGACTGGTGATTCATTTCTTATATGATACATGTTTCAATGTTTCTGGCTTACTTCGCTCTGTATAAGAGGCTCCAGTTTCATCCACCTCATTAGAACTGATTCAAATATATTCTTTTTAATGGCTGAGTAATACTCCATTGTGTATATGTACCACACTTTCTTACCCATTCATCTGCTGATGGACATGTAGGTTGCTTCCATGTCCTTTCTATTATAAACAGTGTTGTGATGAACATTGGGGTACATGTGTCTCTTTCAATTCTGGTTTCCTCGTTGTGTATGCCCAGTAGTGGGATTGCTGGGTCATAAGGCAGTTCTATTTCCAGTTTTTTAAGGAATCTCCACACTGTTCTCCATAGTGGCTGTACTAGTTTGCATTCCCACCAACAGTGTAAGAGGGTTCCCTTTTCTCCACACCCTCTCCAGCATTTGTTGCTTGTAGACTTTTGGATAGCAGCTATTCTGACTGGCATGAAATGGTATCTCATTGTGGTTTTGATTTGCATTTCTCTGTTAATGAGTGATGTTGAGCATCTTTTCATGTGTTTGTTAGCCATCTGTATGTCTCCCTTGGAGAAATGTCTATTTAGTTCTTTGGCCCATTTTTTGATTGGGTCACTTATTTTTCTGGAATTGAGCTGCAGGAGTTGCCTGTATATTTTTGAGATTAGTTCTTTGTCAGTTGCTTCATTTGCTCTTATTTTCTCCCATTCTGAAGGCTGTCT
>NW_011494929.1:267842-272874 GCF_000754665.1 Bison bison bison
CATTTGCTCTTATTTTCTCCCATTCTGAAGGCTGTCTTTTCACCTTGCTTATAGTTTCTTTTGTTGTGCAGAAGCTTTTAATTTTAATTAAGTCCCATTTGTTTATTTTTGCTTTTATTTCCAATATTCTGGCAGGTGGGTCATAGAGGATCCTGCTGTGATTTATGTCAGAGAGTGTTTTGCCAATGTTCTCCTCTAGGAGTTTATAGTTACTGGTCTTATTTTTAGATCTTTAATCCATTTTGAGTTTAGTTTTGTGTATGGTATTAGAAAGTGTTCTGATTTCATTCTTTTAGAAGTGGTTGACGAGCTTTTCCAGTACCATTTGTTAAAGAGATTGTCTTTTCTCCATTGTATATTCTTGCCTCCTTTGTCAAAGATAAGGTGTCCATAGGTGGGTGGATATATCTCTGGGATTTCTATTTTGTTCCATTGATCTATATTTCTGTCTTTGTGCCAGTGCCATACTGTCTTGATGCCCGTGGCTTTGTAGTAGAGCCTGAAGTCAGCCAGGTTGATTCCTCCAGTTCCATTCTTCTTTCTCAAGATTGCTTTGGCTATTCGAGGTTTTTTGTATTTCCATACAAATTGTGAAATTATTTGTTCTAGCTCTGTGAAAAATACCGTTGGTAGCTTGATAGTGATTGTTTTGAATCTATAAATTGCTTTGGGTTGTACACTCATTTTCACTATATTGATTCTTCCGATCCATAAACATGGTATATTTCTCCATCTATTAGTGTCCTCTTTGATTTCTTTCATGAGTGTTTTATAGTTTTCTATATATAGGTCTTTAGTTTCTTTAGGTAGATATATTCCTAAGTATTTTATTCTTTTTGTTGCAATGGTGAATGGAATTGTTTCCTTAATTTATCTTTCTATTTTGGAAGAAATGGACAAATTCTTAGAAAAGTACAACTTTCCAAAAATGAAACAGGAAGAAATAGAAAATCTTAACAGACCCATCACAAGCACAGAAATTGAAACTGTAATCAGAAATTTTCCAGCAAACAAAATCCCAGGTCCAGATGGCTTCACAGCTGAATTCTACCAAAAATTTAGAGAAGAGCTAATACCTATACTACTCAAACTCTTCCAGAAAATTGCAGAGGAAGGTAAACTTCCAAACTCATTCTATAAGGCCACTGTCATCCTAATACCAAAACCTGACAAAGATGCCACAAAAAAAGGAAAACTACAGGCCAATATCACTGATGAACATAGATGCAAAAATCCTTAACAAAATTCTAGCAATCAGAATCCAACAACACATTAAAAAGATCATACATCATGACCAAGTGGGCTTTATCCCAGGCATGCAAGGATTCTTCAATATCTGCAAATCAATCAATGTAATACACCACATTAAAAAATTGAAAAATAAAAGCCATATGATTATTTCAATAGATGCAGAGAAAGCCTTTGACAAAATTCAACATCCATTTATGATAAAAATTCTCCGGAAAGCAGGAATAGAAGGAACATACCTCTACATAATAAAAGCTATATATGACAAACCCACAGTAAACATTATCCTCAATGGTGAAAAATTGAAAGCATTTCCCCTAAAGTCAGGAAAAATACAAAGGTGCCCACTTTCACCACTACTATTCAACATAGTTTTGGAAGTTTTGGCCACAGCAATCAGAGCAGAAAAAGAAATAAAAAGAATCCAAACTGGAAAAGAAGAAGTAAAACTCTCACTGTTTGCAGATGACATGATCCTCTACATAGAAAACCCTAAAGACTCCACCAGAAAATTACTAGAGCTAATCAATGAATATAGTAAAGTTTCAGGATATGAAATCAACACACAGAAATCCCTTGCATTCCTATACACTAATAATGATATTCAGTCATTTTATACCAACTGAGAAATCTATATTGTTTCTATAGGACCTGAAGTTTGGATTAGTACAACATAAACTAAAATCAGCCCTTTCTGTCAACTTCCTTTTCCCTAAAACAAAAATGTACACTATGGTCATTAAAGGCCCAGTGTGTGTTAACAGAGCATACCTGCTAGTGTTATAAAAGGCATGTGTCAGTGAAATGTCTGTCATTGTGTAGATAAGCCTTGATATAAAGGGAACTATGAAGGACAAACCAGTTAACATTTAAAATATGTAAAGTCAATTTTGAAAGAAGAAAGAGATAAAATATAATAAGAGTATCAAAAAGAAGCAAATGAAATAAAGCAATGGAAGAATGATGTGTAACAAATATTTGAAAGGCTGTTTAATCAAAGGAACACTATTTTATTTCTTTGAGTATTACATAAAAGAATGTGAGAATAGATTAAAAAGCACACACAGAGTACATCAAAGTGGCAGAAACCTTCAAACACTTTGCATTTTTCCCTTCAAATGAAAAGATTATACATGATTATATTATTTACAACTATCTTGTTACCATATATTTAACAATGTTGTGGACTGTGCTATTGAACTGACATTCTGTATTGTGGAGATGGCAGAGATCTTGTCTATAATTGATAGTGATGGAACATCAGCCAAGGCCCAATGATGCAAAATGGATGGATAGCAGTTTTCAGCATCCTACACTTTTTACATTACTGTACTTCTGATCCCCTTCAAGCCCATTTATCTCACTGGTAATGTCAGTAGCCACTGGAATGGCCTATCTAGTTTAATGAAGTTTTGATGACTGATAGTTCACTTGTATGAAAGAATCTACTAAAGTATTAAGCAAGGAATTTCATTTGCCCAAATCTGTATGAAATAGAAACAAATCTTCAAGTTAGAGTGATTAGTACACAGAAAATTACATTGCCAAATCATAGAGATTGTAAAAAGTGCCATAAATATCTACTATTTCACAATATTTACTCTATAGATTCAGAGGAAGCTGACAGAGTTAGTGGTAAAATTATTTGGTCAAGTCTTTGCTTCTAGACAGAAACAAAGCCAGAATAATACCAATGATTTCTTCCCACAAATCCATCTTTTCCCATCATAACACACTGTCTTGATGTGTACATTAACTAATTTTAATTTTATTAATACTTTTCTTATTCTAAGCATTTTAAGTAGAAAATAATTTCATATTTTATTTTCTTTGCATTTTTACTTGAAGGAAAAATTTAACCACCATAAAAATTCATACAAAATTAGCATATTTCAGAATTGTCATATTGATAGTTCATCACAATAAGTAGTTTTTAATAAAAGTAATAATCATTCATTATACTCATTCCAATTTTTAGTTTTGCAAATTATTTTGTTATGCATTTAAAACATTAATGAAAAAGTTTGGAGAAAATAACAAAATGGTGATGAAAAGAGATATCATTAACATTTTGCAAAATAAAAGATGTAGATAACATTTAAACAATCCTCTAAAGGGGGAATTATATGTGGACTGTTACTGCAGCAAAAATAAAATAATCATAAATAAAAAAAACAAATTAATGTCAAAAAATAAAATGAATATAAAAGGCTGAAAAAATGTAAGATAAAATGATAATAGTGTTTCTTAAATAATATGTTGTTATTATGACAACTTTGATGAGCTTTTTGCTATTTAGTAAATACTATTTTATTTCCATATCTTCAAAGTTAATTTGTATTAAAAATAGCTATAATAGTATTACTCTCTTTTATTTTTCTGTTTTTTAATATTCTTATAGTCATATTACATTTCTAAAATTATTTGATTTTTTTCTTAGCCCTCTCATTCTTCCCACATTTCTAAGAGATTAATCCTCAAAAATAAAAATGTACAAAATTAAATATGAATGATAATCTGTAAACATTGTAAATGTCTAAAAAATATACTCATATCATATTTGAGTGAATGTATAGACTATATTAATTGTACATTATATTTATGAAGCACATTGAAAAGCAGAATGGGCAAAATAATTGCAATTTTCACACATGGACAGAGTTAGATATAATAAGCAAAATTGGTAAAGTTGTATGATTAAAATCAACATGCCTATTCTTCTGTGTTACTAAACACTAAAAGTGAATTATCAAAAAATTAAGAAAACAATTTTGCTTATGATAGTATCAAAAGAATAGCATGCTTAGGAATAAACAAAAGGCAAAAGACTTTTACTCTGAAATTCATTAAATTTTTTATGACATAAAAAAAAACACAAGTAAATGGACAGACAGTCCATATTTAGAGATAGAAATATTTGATATTGATAAAGTGTCCACAATGCTTAAAATAAATTATGACTCAGTGGAATCCAATCAAAACCTCAACAGCATTTTATAGTACAAATACAAAAATAATAATAATAATAATAATAAAGTTGTAAATGTATATGAAACCATGAAAGATCCCAAATAGCCAAAGCAATCTGAAGAAAGAAAAACAAACTTGGAGGCATTACACATCCATAGTTTAAAATAACTTATAAAGCCAAATTAAACCTGTGTGGTACTGGTATAAAAACAGATGTATAGGCCAGTGGTACAGAATACAGAGCCATTACTTGTTGTTTGCCAACAAAGGTCCGTCTAGTCAAGGCTATGGTTTTTCCAGTAGTCATGTATGCATATGAGAGTTGGACTGTGAAGAAATCTGAGCACTGAAGAACTGATGCTTTTGAACTGTGGTGTTGGAGAAGACTCTTGAAAGTCCCATGGGCTACAAAGAGATCCAACCAGTCCCTTCTAAAGGAGATCAGTCCTGGATGTTCTTTGGAAGGAATGATGCTAAAGCTGAAACTCCAGTACTTTGGCCACCTCATGCGAAGAGTTGACTTATTGGAAAAGACTCTGATGCTGGGAGGGATTGGGGACAGGAGGAGAAGGGGACGACAGAGGATGAAATGGCTGGATGGCATCACTGACTCGATGGACATGGGTTTGGGTGAACTCCAGGATTTGGTGATAGACAGGGAGGACTGGCGTGCTACAATTCATGGGGTCCCAAAGAGTCGGACACGACTGAGTGACTGAACTGAACTGAATGAAAGCATACATATATAGTAAACTGATTTTTTGACAAGGGTTCTAAGAATCCACAAAGGAACAAAGATAGTCTCTTCAACAAA
>NW_011494929.1:272974-318482 GCF_000754665.1 Bison bison bison
CTCTTCAACAAAAAGCACTGAAAAAACTGGCTCAGATCAGATTAGATCAGTCACTCAGTCGTGTCCGACTCTTTGCGACCCCATGAATCACAGCACGCCAGACCTCCCTATCCAGCACCAACTCCCGGAGTTCAAACAGACTCACGTCCATTGAGTCAGTGATGCCATCCAGCCATTTCATCCTCTGGCGTCCCCTTCTCCTCCTGCCCCCAATCCCTCCCAGCATCAGAGTCTTTTCCAATGAGTCAGCTCTTCGCATCAGGTGGCCAAAGTACTGGAGTTTCAGCTTTAGCATCATTCCTTCCAAAGAAATCCCAGGGCTGATCTCCTTCAGAATGGACTGGTTGGATCTCCTTGCAGTCCAAGGGACTCTCAAGAGTCTTCTCCAACACCACAGTTCAAAAGCATCAATTATTCAGTGCTCAGCCTTCTTCACAGTCCAACTCTCACATCCATACATGACCACAGGAAAAACCATAGCCTTGACTAGATGGACCTTTGTTGGCAAAGTAATGTCTCTGCTTCTCAATATGCTATCTAGGTTGGTCATAACTTTCCTTCCAAGGAGTAAGCATCTTTTAATTTCATGGCTGCAGTCACCACCCACACGCAAAAGAATGGTATTGGGCCTTTAACTTACACCATACACAAAAAACAACTCAACATAGATGCCTTAAACATCAGACCTGAAACTATAAAACTCCTAGATGAAAACCTAGGGGGAAAGATTTATGATATTGACTGTGGCAATGAATTTTTGGATGTAACACCAATAGTACAGCCAACACAGGCAAAAAACAAGCAAATAAAGTATATCAAACTAAAAAGCATCCACAAAGCAATGAGTAAAAAGACAATCTACAGAATGCAAGAAAATATTTGCAAAATTTTATCTGATAAGGTACTTCCCTGATAGCTCAGTTGGTAAAGAATCTGCCTGCAATGCAGAAGAACCCGGTTTGATTCCTGGATTGGGAAGATTCTCTCAAGAAAGAATAGGCTACCCACTCCAGTATTCTTGGGCTTCCCTGTGGCTCAGCTGGTAAAGAAGTTAATATCAAAAATATATATAAGAAATTTCTTCAATAAAAATAAATATACCAGTTAAAAAACAAAGCCAAATTAAAACAAAAACTAAGCCCAATTAAAAACAAATAGTTCAATTTGTATGCCTCTTTTGGGAAATGTCTATTCATTTTCCAAAAGAGGCATATAAATGGTCACTAAATATATGGAAATATGCTCCATATTGCTGGTCATCAGAAACATGCGAATGAAACCACAGTGAGATATTGCCTCACATCTATTAGGAGCACTATTATTTCAGTAACAAATATGACAAGCTCTGCTAGAATGTGGAGAAACTGGAACTCTTGTGCACTATTGATGAGAATGTAAAATTGTACACACAGAGTGGAAAACAGTATGGAGGGAGGCACCACAAAAATATTAAAAACAGAACCGCCACATGGTCTAGAAATCTTATTTCTGAGTATTGAACCAAAAGACTTGAAGTCAGGATCTCAAAGAAATAGCTGATTCCTGATTTCATTGGGACATTATTCACAACAGTGAAGGTGTGAAACAAACTAAATGCCCATCCACAGAAGCATGGGAAACAAAAATGTGACATAAACATAGGATGGAATATTATTTAGTTTTAAAAAGTAAAGAAAGATTGAAATATACAGCAAGATATATCAATAGAGAGGGCAGTGCTAAGTGAAATAAGCCAATCACAGATGGATAAATGTTGTCTGCTGCCACCCACATGAATTATCTGAAACATCCAGAATTGTAAAAGTAGAGATTAGGATAATAGCTGCCAGGGGCTGTGGGGAGAGGGAAATGGAGAGTTCCTATCCTTGCATGTTCAGTTGCTTCAGTCATGTCTGACTCTTTGTGACGCCATGGGCTGTATCCCTCCAGGCTCCTCTGCCCACAGAATTCTCCAGGCCAGAATACTGGAGTGGGTTGCCATGCCCTTCTCCAGGGAATCTTCCCAACTCAGGGATCAAATCTGTGTCTCCTGTGCTTCATGCAGATTCTTTACCACTGAGCAACCCGGAAACCCAGAGAGTTCCTACTCACAGGTACAAAGTTGCAGTTATGCAAGATGAATAAATTCTAGATATCTGCTGTACATGTCTGTAGTTCACAATGCTGGTTGTACACCCAAAAATTGTTAAAAGGATAGATTTCATGTTAAATGTTCTTTCAATTTTTTTTTTAAGTACAAGTGAGAACAAATAAAGCATCTATTGAATTTGTTGAGGCATTTACTTTTTTAGAGGCTACATTTATCTTTTAAATGCCTCATGACATTAATCACAGAATTATGATAGGATTTAAGCTAAGGAATTTGGGTATTCTTTGATCAATAGAACAAAGTGAAATAGCTGTAGTAGAACAATTTCCTAGGTATAGATCTTCTTCAGAATATTAAAAGAGCTCCATAAAAGTAAAATTTTAGTGAGAACAGGCTAATGATAAAACAGTACATCTGTGAGAAAATAAAAATGAAGTAGTCCAGCTGAGAGCTAATGAAACACATTGGGGCCAGGGCACTCAAAGGATGAATGCAGTTTGGCAAAATTTGCAACAAAAATCTATGATAATAAGAAATGTTTTTTCAGCACCTGCTTTCTGCAAAGTATTATAGTAGGCACTTTACAAGTATTTAATCATCTCACCTCTATTATGTACATTCTGCAGTTCCTCCCATTTTGCAGATGATGAGACATTTATGAAAACAAACCAAATATTATATAGTAAGGACAGGTATAGAATGGAAGTAAGAATTTGATATCAAGTAACATTCTTAAATTGGAGAAGGCAATGGCACCCCACTCCAGTACTCTTGCCTGGAAAATTCCAAGGACAAAGGAGCCTGGTAGGCTGCAGTCCATGGGGTCTCTAAGAGTCAGACATGACTGAGCGACTTCACTTTCACTTTTCACTTTCATCTACTGGAGAAGGAAATGGCAACCCACTCCAGTGTTCTTGCCTGGAGAATTCCAGGGACGGCGGGGCCTGGTGGGCTGCCGTCTATGGGGTCGCACAGAATTGGACATGACTGCAACGACTTAGCAGTAGCAGCAGCAGCAACATTCTTAAATAGTACCATATACTGGCTCCCTACACATCCCTAATATTTTCCTATCTTCACATATCTCTAGTTATCAGTTCCTTTTCTACTGTATTCTGGCCTGCATGTATAGATCAAGATTACCTTGAAACCAAACTCCAAATGATCTTACAGACCTGCCCTTCCACTGTGCTTATCTGGAAATATATCAGCTTTATATCTACTTTGCATTTTATTTTTATTACTTTTAAACACAAACATTCAGTGTTGTTAAAAAAGAATATAAACATTCAGATTAGGTCACTATAAAAATATGATTTTGACCTTGGTTACTTTTTCAAACAGAAAAGAATCCAGTGCTACTCCTAATTTCCTACCTTTTCTCATCTTGTCCCTTAGTCTTGCTGTTGTTGTTGAAGTCCATTTAATTAAAGAACTAGAGCTTATTTTGCATAATCTCCTAAAATATCTTGACACCTCTATCACTATCTAGATATCTGTCTTAATTTCTTCTGTTCAATTTCAGAGGAAAATACGTTTTTAAAATTTATATATTTGTTTATTTTTGCCTTTCAGCTACTCATTTTTGTCTTCTCTTGGATGTCAGCTGATCAATTATCTTTGCCCTCTAATGGCTTATCATTTTTAACCAAAAAACTTTTGTTCCTGAAATTATTCCTCTTATGATGTCATTACCCTTTTGTTAGTATCCATTTACTTTTCTTATTTACTCTTACCATCTATTCACCCTCAAATTTGCAGCAACTGGGTCTTTATTAATATTTGTATCCTACTATGTTTTAACTGTCTTACTAATGTCACCAAGAATTATCTTATTTTTCCAAAGCAGTAAAGGTATATTGAGTGTTATTTTTGGCTCATCTTCTGAGTGTGGTACTGTTATCCCCAACTTCATTCTAAGAAACTTTACTTTCCTGGAGTCTGTAATACCCTTCCCAGTTCTCCTTAAAAAAGTAACTGCTTTTCTAAGTTTTGTTTCTAGAGTACTCTTCATTCCTTTGATCCTTAAAATATTGTTGTTTCATTGAATTTTATCTGTTTGTATGTCATTTATTACTTTTACAAAATGTCTTAGCTGATTTTATACACACTCATAGTTGTTCAACACCAAAGATGAATGAATCCTAAATCTGTATCTAGTTTCCTATTATTCAAATATATCTACATGTACTGCTATGTTGATATTCCAGAAAAATATCAAACCATTACTTGAAAATTGATTATCATCTATCTCTTAGAACATTTTCTTCCTGCAGTATTCTGGGCCTCAGTTCACAGCACTATGATCCATCTAGTTACTGATATTAGAAAATTGGCAGTTATGGTTAAAGACATTTCTTTCAAACTAATGATTTATTTACTAAATATTCTAAAATTGGATTGTTCTCCATTCTACATATGTGAAAATCAAGCTAGTACTGAGGTGTTTCATATCTCCACTTAAGTGACTAAAATTTGTATTGTCCCATCAACTTTTTAATAAAATATTTTGATACTGCATATATTTTTACTACATAACAAGTAATCTATTAATTTATTTGCATATTTTCAAAAAAACATATACATCCTGAAAAAAGGGCATCAGTGTCTATGCATTTGACTGCAGAAGAATATGGACTAACACAAAATTTACTGTGGCAAATAATATACTTTTATAAGGAACTAGAGATCAAATTGCCAACCTCCACTGGATCATCAAAAAAAACAACAAAGTTCCAAATAAACATCTACTTCTACTTTATTGACTATTCTAAAACTTTTGACTGTATGGATCACAAGAAACTCTGGAAAATTCTGAACGAGATGGGAATGCCAGACCACCTGACCTGACACCTGAGAAATCTGTATGCAGGTCAAGAAGCAACAGTTAGAACTGGACATGGAATAACAGACTGGTTTCAAATTGGGAAAGGAATACGCTGAGGCTGTGTACTGTCACCCTGCTTATTTAACTTACATGCAGAGTACATCATAAGTGCTGGGCTGGTTGAAGCACAAGCTGGAATCAAGATTGTCAGGAGAAATATCAATAACCTCAGATACCCAGGTGACACCACTTTTATGGCATAAAGTGAAGAACTAAAGGGCCTCCTGATGAAAGTGGAAGAGGAGAGTTAAAAAATGGCTTAAAACTTTAACATTCAGAAAACTAAGATCGCGGCATCCGGTCCAACCACTTCATGACAAAAAGATGGGGGAACAGTGGAAACAGTGACAGACTTTATATTTTTGGGCTCCAAAATCACTGCATATGGTGACTGCAGCCGTGAAATTAAAAGATGCTTGCTCCTTGAAAGAAAAGTCATGACCAACATGGACAGCATATTAAAAAGCAGAGACATTACTTTGCCAACAAAGGTCCATTTAGTCAAAGCTATGGTTTTTCCAGTAGTCATGTATGGATTGGAGAAGGAAATGGCAACCCACTCCAGTATTCTTGCCTGGAGAATCCCGGGGACGGGGAAGCCTGGTGGGCTGCAGTCTATGGGGTCGCACACAGTCAGACAGGACTGAAGCGACTTAACAGCAGCAGCAGCACATATGGATGTGAGAGTTGAACTATAAAGAAAGCTGGATGCCAAAGAATTGATGCTTTTGAACTGTGGTGTTGGAGAAGACTCTTGAGAGTCCCTTGGACTGCAAGAAGATCCAATCTGTCCATCCTAAAGGAAATCAGTCCTGAATATTATTTGGAAGGACAGATGCTGAAGCTGAGACTCCAATACTTTGGCCATCCGATGCGAAGAACTGACTCATCTGAAAAGACCTTGATGCTGGGAAAGGTTGAAGGTGGGAGAAGAAGCGAAACTCAGAGGATGAGATGTTTGGATGGCATCATTGACTCAGTGGAATGAGTTTGAGTAAACTCCAGGAGTTGGTGATGGACAGGGCTGCCTGGTGTGCTGCAGTCCATGGGATTGCAAAGAGTTGGACATGATTGAGCTACTGAACTGAAGTGATAAGCTATGAAAGTTATGAACAAAATCCTTAAAAAACTTATAGAATCTTTTTTGAACATTCAAGGTACACTTATAGGAGAAAGTGATTTGAAGACCAGAGAAAAATAAGTGCAGGAATAAGGTAGACCAGTGCTAGGATAATGTAGTTATTGAAAGTTTGTGAAAAATTAAGTGTTACTCAGTCAGTCATGTCTCACTCTTTGACACCCCATAGACTATAGCTTGCCAAGCTCCTCTCTCTGTCCATGGAATTAATTCTCCAGGCAAGAACATTGGACTAGGCAGTCATTCCCTTCAACAGGGAATCTTCCATACCCAGGGATTGAACCTGGGTCTCCTGCATTGCAAGTGGATTCTTTACCATATGACCACCGTGAAAGCCCAACTGAACAGTTGTGCCTGTGTGTAACTATATCCTATTATCTGACATTAATTTCTGGATTCTGAGTCCAGCTTTCATGTATGAGATACCTTCTGTAAATGCCTTGTTATCTAGCGTCCACCAAATCTCAGTGTCTTGCTTTGAAGTTTGACTCTTCTCATTCCCTTTGGCCTGGTTTCCATAGTTCTGAAATGGCTAGAAACATGGTAATCTTAGTCTATTTCTTTGATTACTAATGAAAAATCAGTTGCCTATGTCATCAGAATTTATTGATAATATACTCATTCTTCAAAGTATAGCATTCTAAAGTTATTAAATAAAGATCAAATTAAAATAGTATAAGATTTACAAATAAATTTCCATACTAACTTATTATAAATGAATCATGGATGCTGATACCTTTAGGACTTAGAAAGATCCAAACAAAGAATGGATTACTGGGACTCAACAGAAGAATGGTGGTAGTATTAAGTGATTTTGAGGGCACAGTCCTTTACTGAACTCCTGGTATGAACATTTCTCCTCCTCAAGCATTTCATCCTTAAGGAACATTGGAATATCAACTTATAAAGTTATTATTGTGTTTACTGTAAAACAATATAAATTGCCATTTTTATTTTTGCTTTAAATGGTTTTAATGTAATTTATAAAGATTTTTACACAATATCTAGTTTAAAAGGAAAGGGATGAAGATAATATGTCGCATGAAAGTATAAAGCATTTATCTTAACCTAGGCTATTAGAATTGAAACTGAAGAATTCTTCTTTGCTTATTTGATGACTTATATATTATAGATCCTGGGAATTAAGAATTTCACTCCTCTCAATTTTGTCTTCTCCAAGCCAAATGAAAAATTAACCAGTGGGCTGTAGCCAGAATTGACTTTGCCACTAAGGAACAAAGGGAAGAATAAACAATCAGAATTTTATCTCTCTTAATAGCTTCTGGATCTTGTATGTTCTTAGTTTTTACAGGGAGTTTCATATACATCAGTTTTTTTAAAATTGAAACATATATTCAGCTTAGATATTCACAAAGATAAACACACAAATTTTCACATGAAAAATTACAATAATAAATAGATATCAGTGGTGATTTTGGATATGACATTAATGTGATCATTATTTGGCTGCTGATTTATTCCTATTTTATCTAAAGCAGAATAAGTTCATTGTATTCTGAAATAATTGTTTTCATAGAAGTTGCACATTCATGTAAACATTTAGGAAAAATATAACAGTACTATCTAGTGAATAAGAAAATGTCAGCTTAGCTTAGGGGAAAGTCCTAAGGTCAATATGACACATTAAGAACATTAAAGTAGTAAAAAATGCTATAAAATATTGAAAAAAATAGCAGAACAATCAAAGTTATCTAAAATAAAATTCTAGAAGAAATTTTGAGAAAGCTTCTGTAACAATATAGCATAGCTATGAATTTATAACAAAGGTATATAAAATGGAAGTAAAGAAAACCCAATCAAGCCTAGAAAGAAATGAGATTCTGTTTGTAAGTTAGTTTAAAAATGAAATGTTGAGTATAGATATGTGGTGTGTGTTTTGTGTTTGGGTGGTGAGTTTTCTTCTGAGAATATTAATTTGTTTGCTTGCCAACAACTTGCTTGACAAATACCCACAATTAAAGGCTACTGAATATTTTAAAATTCTAATTGTATTTTACAAATGAATAATTTTGAATAATAGATACAATTAATTAATAACTAATGAAAATAGGTGGTTATGTCTTGCTCAATACCCTAGGTTATCATTAAGATAATTTTTTACTGAAGGCTAGAGTGTACTTAGGCTTTGAATCAAAACTTTTAGCTGAAAGATGGGGAACATTGTTGCGGTTAAGCATATTTTCCAAGTAGCTCAAGAAATCAGTCCATTCTGAAGCTATCTGATTTAATTACATTGTAAATACTAAGTGAAAGATTTAATTAAACTGAGAAGATAATTCTTGTTTAAGTAATTCTTTCCTGTTGGCACATACTATTCAAAAATGTTCAGTATATATTTTAAGTTGTGAATCGGTCACATGATAAACTCAAAGACACAATTTAGTAAGAAAAGACTGGAATAATCATAACAATGTAACCATAATGATGTTTTGATGAAGAAAATAAATGAACTCCTAGCGATTTTTGAAGGTTAAGAAAGATATTTTTCTCTATATATTAGAGTTGCAAGTATTATCTATAGGTTCTTAGATTTTTCATCCATTTTATTCATGGATTATTTAAAAATAATATTATTTTAGTAAATCTTCTTGCTCTTAACAGATATATTCTTCCCATATTTTATTAGTAGTCCTCCAATAACTTTAAAAAACATTTTTTTAAAGTAAAGTGAACATTATGCACTTTATATTGCAACTCAAAGAATGCCTTCCACAGTAAAGTTCTACTAGTATTCCTCATTTGTAATTATGAGCTTTTCCATCTCTGCAATCTCAAATTTAAATGTTTATAAAATTCTGCATTCTTACATGATATAAAATGATTCCAATATATGACTTTGAAATTTTAATAAAAAAGCACCTTATCTTTTTAAACAAGGAGTACTAAGCATAATTACTAGCAATTAGGAAATACAAAATGGATACATTAGATTGATATTTATCTCAATAATAAAAATATAATTTATACTGTTTAGTACATGACAAATACATTATGATGTCTCATTTCCCATCAAACTCAAATAGCAATAAATTATTACTATATATCAGATAAAGATTCTGAACAACCCTTAAGGATACATAATGTCACTGTTCTCTGAAATTACATATGTATAAGAAAATAACTTTCTTTTTAAAACCCATTGTGTGTATACAGTCTGAGGCATCTTCAATGACTGTTGATTGCTTTCAAAGTATAAAAAAAATCTTTGGTCAATTCAATGATGAAAAGCTTGTCTTTAGATTATTCAGCCATATTAGCTGTCAGCCTACTGTTGAGTCAAGGGGGTCAGCTTCCTACTAGCCTTTTAAGGGGTCTCACCTTGAGTTGAGGAAGAAGCTTCTTTCTCACCATCAACAGGAGGTATAGTTCAGGGAGTCTGTCTTACCTAACAGTCTCACCCCTTTATGGTTTCTTTATCCTCAACCCTTTGTGTTCTCTAGAGATAAATGCGTGTCTTAAAATTACATAGCTAGTGTCCAGCCACCTCTTATGAAAGTACTGCCTAGACATGCAAGACAATTTATTTTAGGACTTCTTTAAACAGTCATCAGAAAGAATTCCAATTTAGCCCTCTGTTACAGCTGTCTTCCTTAAGATCACTCTCGAGTAAATGAGAACTCAGGGTTGAACCAAGACCTTTCAATCAATACTCTAAAGCTCAAGTCTAAACCTTGACATTATTCTGAGATATACCTTAAACACCTTTAAGGTGAATTCCTGTACTTCTCATCATCTTGCTATGCATATATTGTAATAAATGAATGTCCTAGTAGTAAAGTTTCATATTCTTCTTGCTCATGGCTTATATATTCATCTATACTGGAGATAATGCCTTTTAAAACATCCATCATGTTAGTCACAGTTAATGGTAGGTTTTCAACCATTCAAGTCTATGTAATATAGAAATTTCTCTCAAAAAGAAGCATTAATACACTCTAAAGAATTTTACTTTCTATGAAAAGCACTTTCATATGAAAAGTTAGTTAAATGAACATTTTCTGAATCCCTCCTTCTTCACTGTGGAGACACTTCTTTGTAGTTAAGTCTCACTAGAAGGTGTTAGCCAAATTTTTTTGAGTCTAGAAAATAATTATATTATAAGCAGAGATGTAGAGATGTAATGTAATTCTGCATTCTGTCAATTTAAATATTTAAGTCATTTATAGTCATTGTTACATTAGTCAATATCATAAAAAAGCAGTATAGAACAGAAGACAAAAGGGTTAAAATTAGGCAATTAAAGTAAAATTTTGTATGAATGCCAGAAGATATTATATGCTATTCTAAGTGCAGATATATCTTTTATTAATAAATCATCCAATCGGTTGCTTATATTTTTATAATTCTCAAAATACTTTATTGATTTTATACTCCAAAGTTGTCAAATAGCTATTTGAACCTAATATGGAAACAGAGAGACTGCATAACATTTTTTAAACCTTAGATCCATATGATGGAAAGAATTCCAACTACATCTTGGGCAATAAAATAGATAATTCTCTATAAAATTTTCTCTTTTTTAAAAGATAATGATATCTACTGGATAATAAATAATATATTTCAGTATTTCCATTTCAGTAGACACTGTTTTAAAAATTCACTACAGTGTTCTGATATTTAGAAATATAATTTTCTCATTAAATTTAACTTAAATATTTAAACACAAAAAGTCAACTTTAGCTTTCTTTCATTCAGAGAGATCACATTGTTCCCACTTGTGTATACTAAAAGTATCCTCAACTTATCTGGACTCAGAAAGAAGCAATTATTTATAAGAACAACATTATTACATAATGTAACTGCTAGAACATGTATCAAAAGCACAAACAATATGAGATAGCAGGGGAAGATTCAGGAGGTAGAGCGATAGTCTTCAACAATCCGTCCCTCTGTCATGGAGACACAGTTCAGGCCTGGTGGCTCAAATGGTAAAGAATCCACCCACAATGCAGAAGACCTTGGTTGGATCCCTGGGTCTAGAAGATACCTTGGAGGAGGAAATGCAACCCACTCCAGTATTCTTGCTTGGAGAATTCCATGGAGAGAGGATGCGTGGTGAGCTACAGTCCACACAACTGAGCAACTAAGTCTATAATTTTAAAGAAGTTACAGAATGCCATGTTTACATTGCATTTATTATAGACACTCTCGTTTATAATGAGCACTCTTTATAAATGTCTTGCCAACAGGATTTGTAGTAAATAAATGGAAAGGATTCATATGTTCCACCTGTTATTGATTGTTCCTTATTAGTCTAGGTTCCTAGTATATAGTTAATGATAATTGATTAAACTGTTGGTTTCTGGATTGGTTGGTTATTGATACTGATTGATTAAAGAGGTATAATCTATTTTCTTTATTAGGTTTCACCTATGACTTAATGGACTGGTTAGTGGATCTTTTAAGAAAGCAGTTTGACACTGAAAGATAGCTTACACCTAAATAAACACATGTTCTCTGTAATATACCTTGATAGGAATATGTTTTGATTAATCACTGCATATTAGTGATTTGTATACTAGTCAGCATTCTCATTTCTTTATTATTTTTTTAATTAGGAAAGCTTATTTTTAACACTATTTTCTATATGTTCTATAAAATTGAGGGATAATGTGTCTATAGAAATGACCCAGGAAAATAATAATTGTATTGAAGTATACATATTTATTGTTCATTTAGTATCTCCTTGACATTTTTAAACATCTTAATGACAACATTGAGGGATAATGTGTCTATAGAAATGACCCAGGAAAAAAATAATTGTATTGAAGTATACATATTTATTGTTCATTTAGTATCTCCTTGACATTTTTAAACATCTTAATGACAACAATGGATATTGTATATAGTTTTTTAAATTTTTTAGCTCCATAATTTTATTCTATTTTTTTTTGAAATGTTCTTTTTATTTTACCTCATTTTTAAAATGTTTATTGAAAGATAGTTGATTTACAATGGTGTGTTAGTTTCAGGTGTACAGCAAAGTGAATCAGCTATAGATATACATATATCTACTCTTTTTTAGATTCTTTTCCCATATTGGCCATTACAGTGTATTGAATAGTTCTCTGTGCTATACAAAGGTATGTTTTTTCCAGTAGTTTTGAACTGTGATGTTGGAGAAGACTCTTGAGAGTCCCTTGGACTGCAAGATCAAACCAGTCAATCCTAAAGGAAATAAGTCCTAAATATTTCCATTGGAAGGACTGAAGCTGAAACTGAAGCTCCAATACTTTGGCCACCTGATGTGATAACTGACTCATTGGAAAAGATCCTGATGCTGGGAAAGATTGAAGGCAGGAGGAGAAGGGGATGACAGAGGATGAGATGGTTGAATGGCATCACCAACTCAATGGACATGAATTTGAGCAAGCTCAAGGTGTTGGTGATGGACAGGGAAGCCTGGTGTACTGCAGTCCATAGGGTTGCAAAAAGTTGGATACGACTGAGTGACTGAACTGAACTAAACTGTGATATACGGTAGGTCTTAATAGTTATCAATTTTATATATGAGGAGAAGGCAATGGCACCCCACTCCAGTACTCTTGCCTGGAAAATCCCATGGACAGAGGAGCCTGGTAGGCTGCAGTCCATGGGGTTGCTGAGGGTCAGACACGACTGAGCGACTTCACTTTCGCTTTTCACTTTCGTGCATTGGAGAAGGAAATGGCAACCCACTCCAGTGTTCTTGCCTGGAGAATCCCAGGGACGGGGGAGCCTGGTGGGCTGCCGTCTATGGGGTCGCACAGAGTTGGACACAACTGAAGTGACTCAGCAGCAGCAGCAGCAGTGCGTATATGTCAGTCTCAATCTTCCAGTTTATCCCTCTCACCCTTTACCCCCTTGTAACCACAAGTTTGTTTTGTACCCCTGTGATTCTACTCCTGTTTTGTAGCTGAGTTTATTAATACCCCTTTTTTAGATTCCAAATCTAAGTGATATCATATGATCTTTGCCTTTATGTGTTTGACTACTTCACTCAGTATGACAGTCTCTAGATCCATCTATGTTGCTTCAAATGACATTATTTTGTTCTTTTTATGGCTGAATAATAGTCCATTGCATATATGTACCACATCTTCTTTATCCATTTCTTTGTTGATGGACATTGAGACTACTCCTGTGTCTTGGCTATTGTAAACAGTGCCACAGTGAACACTGGGATGCATGTATCTTTTCAAACAGTATGGAAGTTCCTTAAAAATAGAACTACCATATGACCTAGAAAATCGATTCCTAGGCGTATACTGGGAAGAAAACCATAATGTGAAAAGATAGCTGCAAATTTTTAAAGTGTAGAATGTTAAACGCTACAGTTATTTTATTTGAATCATAGATACAATGTGAAGAACAGATAAGATTTATATATGATTCCTACACTGATAATTACTCCACAAAATTTTGGACCAAATGCATATGTTTGACTAAATGTACCTGTTTGTATACAAATTTTTAAAATTAAATGTATTTGTCACCTTTGTGTGGAGAAGGAAATGGCAACCCACTCCAGTATTCTTGCCTGGGAAATCCCATGGACAGAGGAGCCTGGTGGGCTACAGTCCATAGGCTCGCAAAAGAGTTAGTCATGATATAGCAACTAAACAAGGGAATCACCTTTGAGAAAATATTTCTTTTTTCAAATTTAAGGACGGTTCAGTTCAGTTTCTCAGTTATGTCCAACTCTTTGCGACCCCATGAACTGCAGCACACCAGACCTCCCTGTCAATAACCAGCTTCTAGAGTTCACCCAAACCCATGTCTGTTGAATCGGTATGCCATCCAACCATCTCATCCTTTGTTGTCCCCTTCTCCTTCTGCCCTCAATCATTCCCAGCATCAGATCTTTTCAAAGAGTCAGCTTTTCGCATGAGGTGGCCAAAGTATTGGAGTTTCAGCTTCAACATCAATCCTACCTATGAACACCCAGGACTGATCTCCTTTAAGATGGACTGGTTTGATCTCCTTGATATTCAAGAGACTGTCAAGAGTCTTCTCCAACACCACGGTTCAAAAGCATCAGTTCTTTGGTGCTCAGTTTTCTTTATAGTCCATCTCTCACATCCATACATGACCACTGGAAAAAACATAGCCTTGACTAGACAGACCTTTGTTGACAAAGTAATGTCTCTGCTTTTCAATATGCTGTCTATGTTGGTCATAACATTCCTTCCAAGAAGTAAGCATCTAACTGAAATTAACAATAACCTATTAGTGACTAATGTAAGTTACACATGACTATTGGTGAAAACATTGCATTAAATATTTATATGAAGGGATATTTACATGTGAGTCATCCGTTTCCCTTTTAGTTTCCTTAGTTTAGCAGTGAAGAGAAAAAAAGAAAAAAAAAAAACTTCTCACAAGAGGTGGGAAAGGGAAACCTTCTTGTGAAGATTGGTTATGTATTTTCAACTCTTTTGTGAAGAGGAATGTAATAGTTTTTGCTTCACTGGCATCATTTATCTGTGCCCAAGAAAAGCATAATTTTTAATTAGAAAAAGAAGTTTAAAGATATTTCTGGTTTTCAGAGGTGGGATCCTGAAAAAGTATTCACATCTCATAATATCCCATTTTATGGAACATTATGCAGACATCATTTATTAGAAACTGTGTAAAGTATTTATTCAGCACTGCCTTGCTATATTTTATTAAGATATTCAATCTCATACTTGCTGATATCACTATTTCACATCTTCTCTTTCTTCTAACACTTCTAATATATTTTCTTCTCAATTTTAGCTATCAATTTTTTACCCTGTTTCAGTGTGAAAGCAAATGTAACAGAAGACTTTCTCAGACTTTTACTTTTAAACTTACCTATACTGGATTCTTGGGGCTTGTGCACTGGGATGACCCAGAGGGATAGTACGGGGAGGGAGGAGGGTTCAGGATGGGGAACACGAGTATACCTGTGGTGGATTCATGTTGATATATGGCAAAACCAATATAATATTGTAAAGTTAAAAAATAAAATTTAAAAAAATAAAGTAAAATATGCCATTATCTTTAAAAATTAAATAAATAAACTTACCTATAAACACACATATAGACTATATCTTGTAGTTGTCCATGTTTTAGTAAAATAAATAAACTTTAAAAAAATATATAGCCAAAACTTTTTCATTACATTCAGCTTCACTCCCACTTCACTTTTTTAGTTGCATTCACTTCTCTTAGAAAAAAATGATTATATATAATAATAGTGCTCACTTTCTTATTTCTCACTCTCTTTTGAATCAGTGTTTATCTATCCAAGTCATTCTCATTAAAGTTACCAAAGAACTCAGCACTTCAAATCTCCAGAGTTAATTCACTGTTCTAATCTTAACATTCTAAGCAGCAATGGCATCATTTCCTCTTTTTTTAATTTCCTTTTTTTAAAAAAACAAGTGATCTCCCTTGGCTTCTGGAATACTCTACTCTCCTGATGTTACTTTATTACAATGGTTGCTACTCTCTCCCTCTGTGCTGGTTTTTTCTCCTCTTGCCATTTATTAAGCTTATGAGGCTTAGTACTCAAAACTGTCTCTACTTATGTTCTACTTACATTACTTACAGAAGTAATCTATTTTCACACACATTTTAAATATTATTGTTAGGCATATTGCTTTTAAATTTCTAATTTTGAACTACCTGAAGTAGAATAACAACTTGCATAGTGTATTTTAGAGGAGTCAGAGTTACCTGTCCACAAAATAAATTCTTTAATTTTTTTCTCATATTCTTACTAATGTGTTCTTAGTCCCAGTAAATGACACTAAGCTCCAGTTTAACTTGTCTTTTACTGCTCTGTAATTAACATATGCAGAATATCTGTGACAGAAAACAATAAACATTTGTTTCTCACATTTCTGCTGTTTGGTGACTTGGCTGATCTTGGTTGGCCTGGCAGGGTAGCTCTAAGCAGGAGGTTGCAGCTGGAACAGTTCTAAATGTCAGTCATCCTCCTAGGATCTGTGGCCTACTCAGGGAATGATTTTCTCATTGAAATTATAGCATCTTGAGGATTGTTAGAATCAGGTTAAACATCTTAAAGCCTAGATTCAAAAAGAGTAAAATGACAATGTTTTGTGTCTTATCCAAAAGTGAAGAGGCAGTAAATTGCATGCCATTATTATGAGAGCTGTAATATTTTATGGCAAAGGTTTGGTTACAGGGAGAGGTAAGAAAGTGAGCCCATAATTCAGTCAGCAAACTGAAATTTTCAATACCTGATAAATGGAGGAGTATAAAAGTAAGTCTTACTTTTATCAAGGGCAACTAGAAACAACAGATATAGTGCAAAAACTGACAGTTCAGAGCCATTAGAGGTTGGTCAAAATAAGAAGGAATTGAGGAGTTAAGATCCCAGTGACTGGAGAATCCCAGAGAAATTACCTCTGCAACATTTCCGCCCGCCACACCCCGCCCCCACCTGCCAGGAGTATTTGCTGACATGGTTATTGAAAAAAGGCTGAGAATATGACTTTTTTCCTTGCTGAGGGCTATTCCTTATTAATATAGAAAACAGCAGAGCTTTATGCAGAGACTAGTGATGGAAAGAAAGACTGGAAAGTGAAGATCCTTAAACAAGTGTTCTTAAAATAATTGCCTAAATCTAAGGCTGTATGGAACTTCACTGGTGGCTCAGATGGTAAAGAATCTGCCTGCAATGCAGGAGACCTGGGTTTGATCCCTGGGTCAGGAAAATCCCCTGGAGAAGGGAATGGCTACACATTGCAGTATTCTGACCTGGAGAATTCCATGGGCAAAGGAGTCTGGCAGACATGACAAATTGACTAACACAATACAAGACTGTGTGAGAGAACAGGCTGAAGCATTTCTGTAAAGTAAGTGGAATTTCACTGGTGAGGAGACAAATGCTTTGAGAGTAAAGATCTCAAAAGAATAAATTTTAAAATGAAAAGTCTCTTATATGAATGTGCTCAAAGGATAGACATTAAAAAGAAGTGAACCAGAAATATGTCTTGCCAGAATTTCAACCCAGGTTTAACTGCACTTAACTCTTGAATGAATTATGGTGATTAAGTCACCCTTGTCTACCTTTCTAGTGGAGGTAAAAGGGATATCCCTATGTGGAAAAATATATATCTTCCTTTGTATCTATCAATTTACTATGTAAAATTATATTAAAATCCAGGTGCCAGAAGATGAGACTTTATCACTAAAATAGAAAATATAAACAGAATCAGTTGTTTTCTAGACACTGAAGTTAAGATAATGATTTATAAATAATCTTCATTAATAAAGCCAAGAATCTACGTGTGGATACTGGAAAATCATATTAAAATTTGAAATATTTTATCACTCAATTAAAATCTATAAAATTATATAAAAATTATAGAAAATATATTCAATCAATAAAGTACTGAATTTGAAGCAGACATAATGACAGACAATTTTTGAACTTAAATATAAAGAAAAGTAATATAAGAAATAGAGAAAAGAACATAAGCAGTATATCTGATATAAAAGTAATTTGAGGCCCCAATGGGAAAATAAACAAGTGAAAAGAAGGAAAATTTTCTTTTTATAATAAAATAATCAATAGAAATCTTCAAAAAGTAATGAGTATCCTCATGTTCAAAAATGTCTGCACACAAAAATCAGTATAAATACAAAGAAAAATAAAAACTGGGCTCATCATAATTGATCTCTAAAACCCAAGGACAAAGGGAAAAAATATAAACCATGCCAGAGAGAAATGATGCATTATATTAGAAGAAGTAATAATAAGGATATGATTAAATTCTCAGGACAATTATTTAGCCAGAAGACAAGGAAATCACACAATTTAAGAGTTGACATAAAATGAACATCAACTTCTATATGGAAAAAAATACAAGATTGTAAAGTGAAGCTGTTTTCAAACATATTTATCTGGAGAGTCTATGTAATTCAATAGAAACTCCAAGTTATTTCGTGAAAATTCAAAAGCTGTTCTAAAATTTAATCAGAAATATAAAGATCCAAGAATATCTAAGATAATATTGAAGAGGAAAAACAAAGTTGAACACTTAAAAACAAAATGAAAAATATTTATTTTAGATATATAATTTAAGATAAAAAGTAAAATAAAAAGACCAAAGAGAATAATGTGGAAAAAAGTGATTTTCAACAACTGTGCTACATCAATTAAGGACCCACACAGATAAAAGGGAATATTAATGACAATCTCACATACACAAAAAAAGTAAATTAAAGCTGAATTTAGAACTAAATGTGAAAGTAAAAACATTAAATCATCTAGAAGAATTCAAATATATATGTTCCTGATGTTATAGGCCAACATCCTTTAAACAAGATCCAAAAAATAAAAATTGTAAATGAAGAAATAAAAGATTAATTGCAATGCATTAAAATATGCTAAGAACAGGCAAAATTCTGAAGTTTAAGTTGCAAACTATAAATTTGGAAAACATTTATAATAAATATATGTAACATGCATCCTAAAGGAGATCAGTCCTGGGTGTTCATTGGAAGGACTGATGTTGAAGCTGAAACTCCAACACCTGATGCGAAGAGCTGACTCATTAGAAAAGACCCTGATGCTGGGAGGGATTGAGGGCAGGAGGAGAAGGGGACAACAGAGGATAAGATGGTTGGATGGCATCATCGACTCAATGGACATGGGTTTGGGTAGATTCTGGCAGTTGGTGATGGACAGGGAGGCCTGGCGTGCTGCGGTTCATGGGGTTGCAGAGTTGGACATGACTGAGAGACTGAACTGAACTGAACATGCATTCTGTATACATATATACATACATGCAATATATATATAACATGGACATAGAGCTTATACTGAGTATGGAATATATAACAAAATTCAGTAAAGAAAGAAACTCAAACACCCTAATGCAAGTAAGGGCAGAAGACTTTCAAAAACATTCCATCAAAGACTATGCATTTGAAATACTCAGCATGAGTATTTATCAGGGAAATTCAATAAAATCAAAATACAATATAAACAAAAATCAGCCTAGCTAAATGAAAAAAAATAATAATAACAAAGGTGATACTAAGTGCTGATGAGCATATATAGATCAATTAGATGTATTAGGCACTGCTGGAGGAAAACAAATTAGCATATCTTCTTTGAAAAACTCATCAGCAGTATCTATCAAAATGTGTATACACAAACACCATGACCCAATAGTCTTATTCCAGAGAACATATATGCAGAAATGTACACATATGTTCACCAAAAGTATTATACAAAAGTTTTCATGGGCAGTACTACCCATAGTATCACTAAAATGGAAACAACCTACAAATCTATCACCAGTAGAGGAGATGCATACATTACATGATATTTGTGTGATCACATGGCGTATTGCAGAGAAAAGAACACCCACAACTGTGTAGAGCAATATGGTGACTCACACTAAAATACTGTTATATGGAAGCAACCAGACATAAATGAAATTATATGTTGTATGGTTCTATTTATATAATGTTCTGAAAAGCAAGTAATGTGGTGCAATAGAAGCTATGACTCTTAGAAGAGGGGGAAGACAGAAAGGGAACCAAGTATGCTTCTGTCTGGTTGTTAATGGTTATCTTCTTTCATGTGTTGGTAAAATTAATCTATAATACTTATGATTTGAACATATTTCTATTTATAGGTATATTTAAATTCAAAATGTACATCCAACATTACTATGCACTTATAACCCCACCTTCAATACTTACATTCCTTTTTGGATTTTTGCTTTCTTCTTACTATTATTTTCCTATTATCACAGGATTTTCCTATAGAATAAAAACCTGTTATGTTATATCATCAGAGAACTTGCCTCTATTAAGCACTTGTTTCTACATACAATCTAATTATAAGTAAAAGTCCTTGCAGTAGAATTCAGAATTTGTGTGCAGGTTTTTTGTTTGTTTGTTTTAATGAAGGGACAGTAAACACTTTCTTGAGTATCATTGATTAGATGAATGGCCAACCTGGATGTTCAAGTTCACATGGATAGCAAATTAAGGTTTAGAGGCAAAAGGCAGTGTAAAAACTTGTGAAAATTGCTGAAAATTCACTGTCACTGAAACATAGATATCAAAGGGAAAAGTGATGATACTTACATTTCATCATGTTGCAAGTAAAAAAAAAAACTGCAAGAGATGGAGCACATATTAAAGCACTTCTAAATATTCTAAGAATAATAAAGGGTTATGAAATTCCTCTTTACTTCCTTTGTAAGTTATTTTGTACATTTATTTTACTACATTTTCTTGTGTATCTCTTACTAACAGAGCTTCAATTTCTGCTTTTCTTTTGTTGATATAATATGAACAAAAGTGTAATTTCAGAGTGGAAATTGTCAGAACCAGTGTTTACTTTGCCTCAGTCTCTCCTCTAGATAGTGACTAATCAGTTAATCTGGCTCTGGGAGGGAGGAGGGCAAAAACAGTTTAATTGCAGAGCCCCAGCAGACTGGAAGGAGTCCTAAACTGCTAACACACGGTAGCACTCACAGGATGCTTCCTGAGCATGTGTGTGAAGATTGGCATTTGGCAATCATATATCAGCTGGAGAAACACAGGCTTCTTTTTTGAGTTAGCACCCTGGGATTTATTGAACCCAATCATAAACAAAAGGGTTAACATGGTCAAAGTTATGTAGAGCTAAGGGAAATTCAGTTCAAACAAGCAGAAATACATTATGTGGAGTTGTCAGACATTGGCAGCTACAAATTTTTTATTGTAGACTCCCCCACCCCTCCATATTCTGTCTCTGAGCTATCACTATAAGCCAGAAATTTAAACACCAAAACTTGACTGAACACCAAATTTTATAGACAGTACTAGTATGCGAGATTTGATTTTATTTAGTTTTAGTGTATTTTTGTTTTAGTTGTCTTAATATCCTTGGCTCAGTGCTGGGCCAGAGTCCCAGGACTCCCCAAATTCAGTCTTTATCTCAAAATGACCGGTACAAGGTCAGAGTGGAAATGAGCAAGTAGTTTTTAGTACTTGTAGATAGTTTAAACTTCTCAGCTCTACCTTCCTTCCAAAAGGAAGGGTATAATTCCTGCATTAGGGTTCTCCAGAGGAACAGAACCAGTTGAATAAATCATCTCCTACAATTTATTATAGGAAATGACTCACACAGCTATGGAGGCTAATATGTCCCACAGTCTACCATTTGCAAGCTGGTGAACCATGAAAGCCAGTGATACTACTCAGCTCAGTTCAGTTCAGTCACTCAGTTATGTCCGACTCTGCAATCCCATGGACTGTAGCATGCCAGGCTTCCCTGTCCATCACCAACTCCTGGAGCTCACTCAAACTTATGTCCATTGAGTTGGTGATACCAATCTACCATTTTGTCCTCTGATTTCTCCTTCTCCATCTGCCTTCAATCTTTCCCAGCATCAGGGTCTTTTCAAATGAATAAGCCCATCACATCATGTGGCCAAAGTATTGGAGTTTGAGCTTCAGCATCAGTCCTTCCACTGGACACCCAGGACTGATCTCCTTTAGGATGGAGTGGGTGGATCTTGTTGCAGTCCAAAGGACACTCAAGAGTCTTCTCCAATATGCCAGTTCAAAAGCATCAATTCTTCTGTGCTCAGCTTTCTTCATGGTCCAACTCTCACATCCATACATGACTACTCGAAAAACCATAGCTTTGTCAGCAAAGTAATGTCTCTGCTTTTTAATATGCTGTCTAGATTGGTCATAGCTTTTCTTCCAAGGAGCAACTGTCTTTTAATTTCATGGCTGCAGTCACCATCTACAGTGAATTTGGAGTCCAAGAAAATAAAGTCTGTCACTGTTTCCATTGTTTCCCTATCTATTTGCCATGAAGTGATGGGACCAGATGCCATGATCTTAGGTTTCTGAATGTTGAGTTTTAAGCCAGCTTTTTCACTCTCTTCTTTCACTTTCATCAAGAGGCTCTTTAGTTCCTCTTCACTTTCTTCCATAAGGGTGTTATCGTCTGCTTATCTGAGGTTCTTGATATTTCTCCTGGCCAACTTATATTTTAGCTTCATCCAGATACTACTCAGTCTTAGTCCAAAGTCCTGAGATCCAGGGAGCCACTGATGTAAGTCCCAGAACTTTAAGACTTAAGAAACAGTAGCTCAAGGTAGGAGAAGGTAGAGAGGAGACAGTGCAAATTTGTGTTTCTTCACCTTTTCGTTCTAATAAGGTCTCAATAGATTGGACGATTCCCACCCCCATTGGTGAGAGCATATCTTTTTTATTTGATCAACTGAATCAGATGTTATTCACTTCTGGAAACACCCTTGACAGACACATCCAGAAATAATGATTTTTCAGCTATTTGGGTAATTCTGAGCTCAATCAATTGACATTAAATTTAATGATTACTATCCCTAAACATAAATTATTATTTCTTTCTCCCAAACTAAAGGTGGCAGATTCTAACCAAGGGCAGAAAACAGGAGTCTGTTTTTATGGGGAGCAAAACTTCAGATTTAGCTAAAATGGAGGAAATTATGAAAAGTCATAATCCAAAATCTGAAACTTCTAAAGAAAGCTTCGTCTCAAAACATTGGTCTTGAAAGTAGTTTACATAAAATAAAAATTAAAAATGTCTTAAGTTACAATTGCTCAAATAACAGCCTGCCCCTCCAGAAAACTCTTTCTTCTTCAATTTTTTCTGTAATCTAGGTATTTCATGTTTTATAGTTTCTCCTATACTCATCACAATAAAATAAATAAATAAACATTTTAAATGGTATATCTAGAAAAATAGCTTGCTCGTTTTTTTCTCAATAAAAGCAAAAGTAAAAAAAAAAATTCTTAGAGATCATCTGGTCAAACATAATATTTTATAAATGAGGAGAGTAAGATACCAGGCTATATCCTCATGACCTAAAATTCCCATTTCCAAACACCATCATTTTGGAGGTTAGGATTTCTACATATGAATTTGGGGACATAAATATTCAGACTAGAGCAGCTATCAAAGAATAATGGAGATTGGAATGAGACAACTCTGGAGAAGATAATATTTTTTTAAAAATGAAATAATGTATATATTGTGACACATAAGAAAAAGATGAAAGACTGAACCCTAAAGCTGTGACAGACTGAGAAGGGGTAGAGAGTGATACCAGAAGAAATGCATTTAAGGGATATACCAATTTCTTAGTACCCTCGGTAGGAGACAGGGAAATGCCCAGATGAGCCTTCTATTTCTTGATTCATTGATTCAGAAAGTGATGGAACTGTCCTCAGTGATGGAGAACAGAAACAAACAAAAGTGAAGAGACAGTGATGTCTTCCAGTTTGAGCATGTTGAGCTACTTCTTTTATTTTCTTCTTCAACTCACTAAACTTACCAAAAAACCCTATGCTATTTTAATGTGAAAATATAATTTTCACATTTGAGATTGCCGTGGGAGTATTTATATTTTAATATTAAAAATAGACTATTTTAAAATTTGAGATGATTTTAGGATATTAGAATGAAGAACATTACATAGCATTTCCATGTTCCAGAGAAGCCCACACTAGAGGTTTTGAGCTTTAGGCATCAGGTTACAGGTGGTAAATGGAGTCATATGTGGATGGTATCATTCATTCATCCCTTTCTCTCTTCCCTTACTCATTCAGGCTATAAACATTTTGTGCCATATGTTGTGTTTCTAGCCTTGTGATGGATGCTAGAAAAGACACTGCATAAAGTGTAAGAAACAAAATTAGATAAGCATGCATTCAAAGGTGAACTGACCTCTGATTACTGAATACTGAATATGGGAAAAATTGAATATATTCAGAAAACAGGCTAAAGACATAAGCAGAAAACTAGAAAAGAATTATGTCCTATAATACAAGGAACTATAAAGATGAAGAATACTTTTACTTGACTCTGTATTGTTTAAAATAAAAACTTGTTTACCCTCTATAGCTCTAATTTAGTGATGTTAAGATTTGTATTGGACATAAAAATAGTTCTTAAACAATGGCCTGAATGAGAACCTAAGGAATTGGCATGACACTGAAACCCTTTACAAGAGCGCAAGCAAGTGCAAATGCCTCTAAAATATTCTAAATGGATTAAATTAGGGACTAGAAAACCTTAGTGCATACATCTTCTTTAAGAGATATTTACATTCTTGTCAAAAGAGGATGTAACATAAAATGTCTTGAAATAAGTTCATCTGCCTCTAGAATCTCTTCTCCACTGTGAATTAATATAAATGAAATTGCATGCTCATCATTTCAAGGAACTAGCATAAACTAAGGGAGAAGGCAATGGCATCCCACTCCAGTACTCTTGCCTGGAAAATCCCATGGACAGAGGAGCCTGGTAGGCTGCAGTCCATGGGGTCGCTAAGAGTCGGACACGACTGAGCGACTTCACTTTCACTTTCCACTTTCATGCACTGGAGAAGGAAATGGCAACCCACTCCAGTGTTCTTGCCTGGAGAATCCCAGGGACGGCGGGGCCTGGTGGGCTGCCGTCTATGGGGTCGCGCGGAGTCAGACACAACTGAAGCGACTTAGCAGCAGCAGCAGCATAAACTAATTTGATTCCAGTAATTTAGTCAATAATATTCTACAACGTTTTGAAAATCTTTGTTTTCTCATGGTAAATGTGGCAGAATAATATACATTCAACCTATAAAGCATCCCCAAATTTAGGCCTTTTTTGAACTTACACTTATGTTCAGATTATTTTATTTCCATAGCCATTAAAGAGCATTTTAAGGTTTCATTATTATTAAATAAAATCAGTGAAAATTTCTGCTATCTTGTAGTCTAAAGGAATTATAAGGCGAGAATGTGTGACTTATCTGTCAATCATACGTTTAGAACATATTATCCTCATATTCACATTTCTTGTCCTCTCCCTAATCTATTCATATTTCTTCAGAATTTTTACTGGGCTTCCCTGGTAGCTTAGCTGGTAAAGAATCTGTCTGCAATGCAGAAGACCCCAGTTCAATTTCTGGGTCGGAAAGATTTGCTGGAGCAGGGATAAGTTACCCACTCCAGTATTCTTGGGCTTCCCTGGTGGCTCACCTGGTAAAGAATCCATCTGCAATGTGGGAGACCTGGGTTCAATTCCTGTATTGGGAAGACCTGCTGGAGAAGGGAATGGCTACCCACTCCAGTATTCTGGCCTGGAGAATTCCATAGACTGTATAGTCCATGAGGTTGCAAAGAGTAGGATATGACTGAGCAACTTTGATTTTCAGCATTTTTCCTATGAATAATTCTTTATACTTATTTGTCTCATTTATTATTATCTCCTTTAATATAATGGAAGCTCATTTAAGGCAGTAATTGTTATCAATTTGTTCTGTACTCTACACCAGTATTTGGAACAGTATATAGTACATAATAGATAGTAGGTGTTCAGCAAATACTTTTGAATGAGGGAATGGACTGCTCATGATTTGATAGGCTCGGGTTAAATGTTTGAACAAGCTAACTTCATAGAGGATTCCTAACCTTTCATTAAACTATGGTCTTTGCTGATGATCTCCAAAAGAACGTGGGTAACAAGTTATGTTCTAATTCTAAAGCTACCCTTAGGTGAATATAACTGCAGTAGAATTCCTTAGATCTGAGGCTCTTAACCCATCATCTTCTTGTTAGAATGAGGAACAGATCTAGAAGAGGGATGGACCAAAGGATTTTCAGGCTCCAGTCAGGGTTTATATATTTAACTTTTGTTGATCATTAGCCAAAAGCCTTTAATTGCTTTGGAATATTCCATGTAATTGCTGTGTCTTCAAAGAAACATGATATCTGATTACAAAACATCATCTCTTTTCTGATTTGTCCTAGAACCAAGCACAAGATTTAATTTATAACAGGTCCTTCATAATATTCCTAGAGTCAGTAAGCATATTACTGTCTAGAGAATTTCCAAGTGTTCTGTGAAACTATAGTTTAACTCTTGTGCCATGGCTGAGTGTCCACTAGTACAGAGGTTTGTTTGGGGGGATACACATAGTAGAGACTTTGTAATTATTTGGGGAAAATACAGATCTGATGCAGATGTAAAAAACCTGTGGTAAAAAGGGAAAAATAACATTCTCTCTAAGAATAGATTTTCAATGAAATTATTCATGTCTTCATTTGAGCCTATCTCTAAGTGTATTATCTAAATGTGTATTACTACATATTTTATTTTAAGAATCTGGAAAAGATGTAATCAATAAATCTAATGAGTAAATCATAAATTTTATAATACATAAATTAATACATAATTTGATTTTTTAAGAGATGAGTATAGAGGATTGAATAGCAGTCCCATCAAGATATGTTTACAATGGAAAATAATCTGAGTCTATAGATAGATAGATAGATGTAGAAAAGAGAAGTATGTCCAAGACCTAATTTAGGAACCTGTGAACATTATCTTATTCAGAAAAAGAGTCCTTCTAGATGCAAGTTAAAGATCTCAAGATAAAATCACCCCAGACTTATATGTACCATAACAGGTGTTCTTACCTGAGAAATGTGAAGATGGGTCAGACACTGGTGCTATACAGGCTCAGGTCAAGGACCTCCAGTTCACAGAAACAAACAAGTGTTCTCCCCTATACCCTGCGGAGGGAGCATGCTCCATCTAGTCTTTGTTTAGATTTCCAGCCTCCACACCATTGAGAATGTAAAGGGAGAGAAAGTCGCTCAGGCATGTCCAACTCTTTGCGACCCCATGGAATATACAGTCCATGGAATTCTCTAGGCCAGAATACCGGAGTTGATAGCCTTTCCCTTCTCCAGGGGATCTTCCCAACCCAGGGATCCTGCATTGCAGGTCGAAGCTTTACCAGCTGAGCTACAAGGGAAGTCCAAGAATACTGAAGTAGGTAGCCTATCCCTTTTCTAGGGGATCTTCCTGACCTAGGGATTGAACTAGGGTCTCCTGCATTGCAGGCGGATTCTTTATCAACTGAGCTATCAGGGAAGCCCATGAGAGTGCAAACCCCATTGATTTTAAGACAGGCTGTTTGTGGTAATTCATGATGGTAGCCCTAAGAAATAAATGCAGTGGATAAAGGAGAATAAGGAATGTCGTCAGTGGAAGGTGCTGGTGGATCAGGTTAAGAAAGTGATATTTGAGCAAGCCTTAAAAGCAACTCACAGGATTAATTAAAAACAGTTTTGAAGTTCAACCTGGGTATAAATTTAAATTTGGGAGATGACTATAAAATCTGCTACCTCTTTGGAATCAATTTAGTATACATTATCAAGGGCAAGGCATACATGAATTTAATAAATAGCATTTTGACACTGGCAAAATCTATGCAAACTCTCACAGACAAACATAAATTTACCATAGTGATTAGGATCATGGTCTTCAGAAACTGAATGTCTTGGTTTTGAGTCCAAGACCACATTTATTCTGTGACCTTAGTTATACTACCCTGTGTCTTAGTTTTCTCATCTGTAATACAAGAGTAATAATAAGGTAATTGTGAAGATTATGTGAGTTAATATTATAAATTAAACCAGCACCTGACAAACTGCAAATGTTAGCTGTTATTTTACAAGGAAGAGAAATTTCTCAGAAAGGTGTAGCCATTGGTAATTATATCAGTTATCACCTAAAGGAATTAGATTCTTTTGGGGACATGATAAGAGAAAGGAGAGCTATTCTATACAACTCTGATCTTCATACACCTGATATAGATCTAGATATTGGTCTTATTAGGGGAAAAAATGAGGCCTGAAGTAGAAGGAAACATTTTCATTTGGGGATAATTCAGCATCACTCCCTTGATATTTGATAAGATAGGCAATAGAAATCCAATTTTGTTTATTAATTGAATATGACACCTTCTTTTGCTGCAGTTTCTTCCACTATGACAGTGATAATACTAAACCTCATCAGAAAATGGAGACAATTGAGTGAAGTGCTTAAGGCAAAATCTCCCACAGGCTATTGGCAAGTCAGTTATTTCAGAAACAAGATCTCTCTCCCATTACCAGTGTATTAATATTTGTGGACTGCACAGGACTCAGAGGATAAAGAGGAGGGAGTGATTAACACATCTCTGGTAATTGTTCTATGCCTGGCTGTTCTAATCTGTTTATCTACACTGCCTGCTGCTCTCTCCTGCCAATTCTCATCAGTGTCCCATCAGGGCACAGCTCCATGGAACAGACAACCTGCTGCCAACTAGGCTTCTAGGCAAGTTCTATCTGTCTGCTACGCATCAAGAATGCCGAGGCTTCCTGAGAACTTTGCTAGATGGCATTGCTGGAGCTAAATGGTGATGTTGCCCGTCCATCCTTTATACTTGCTCCATGATTCTTTAATGCAGCCTTCATGTGTCTCTTTTCTGGGAGAAAATATATTGCATTCTAAGCAACTCCCTACCAAAGTGAACTCTCAGAATTGCCTTTGACAGATTCTTAATCTTTTTGAAGTAAAGATCTCATTGCTCCCATTCATTTTGGTTGACATTGTTTCTGTCTTTAGGTGGAAATCTTAAATAGGCTTCTCAAGTGTTTGCATATGAAGTAGAGAAAAATGGGATAATTTTTCTGCTCTATCCCATTGTTCGTCTGCCAGTCTTTGTCAAATCTTTTAAGAATGTAGAGGAGGAAATTATTCTCACTCTAAGGAAAATGGGCTTCACTGTCAAGTTAATTATTCAGTTACAAACTTTTTACTTACAAATGTTTTCCTGAAGCCAATTAATTAATTATGCTCACCTTTTTTTACAGTGTGTCAAGAGAAAAAAAGGATTTAGACAACAATGACCAAGAAAATTAAGCAGACTGAATTATTTTCCTTAAACAGAGGTCACATGCCAGGAGTGTTGTTAAATTTCCTCATGACAAGATATTGATGATGATGTGTTTATATAAATAAATTACCACTAATTCCATGAAGACTAATTGATTTACACATTCTAGAATATAATTCTATATACCATTATCATCATACTCTTGTCTTATTGCCTAGTATTTTTTATATAGTGCCATCAAATATGATTCAAATGAAGAAAATAGTATAATGAGAATATTGTTCACTTAAGAGCATTCATTATCATAAATAACTGTGATTTACAAAATAAAAAAAATAAAAGTAATTTCTAATATCACTTCTAAAAATATAGAGTTTGCAAAGTTATATATATGTGTGTATACATATACATATCTGTAGCCCTGAATATATATATGTACACTTACATGTCACATATTTATTAGTTATTTTAGAGCTATCACCTTCAAAAATGTTATGGGGACTTCCCATCAAATATCATCAGTGCCATATAGGGGGAAATCATTAAACTTTGGGTTCAGATAGTTCTAAATTTGAATATCATCTCCTCTAGTTGCACTGTGACTTAAGACATTAAAACTCATTAAGTCGCAACTTTCTTACTTACCAAAAGATTAAGTGACTAATATTCACCTTTAAGAGTATTCATAGAATTAAGTATGGTAATTAAATATAAAATATGTACAGAGTCAAATTCATGGTACTTAATAAGTAGGTTACCCCTTATTTAATTAGTCACTTAAATCTTGCCCAATATTCAAAATGGTGTCAGTAGTTTTTCAATGAGAATATGTATTTTTACAACTTAATACAGCTGCTATTTCACACTATTTTTAGCATTTATTATCATTTAACCCCATTATAAGAAAATAGCTAGATTGGAATATTTTAAATACAATGATTGAAATTAAAATGACTTCTCATTGTCTATATAATTTCCAAGGAATACCAGCCACAGAAATCTTAGTTTGATTGCTAAAGCACTCTCAAATAGCTTCAAATATAATGAGAGAACATGCAGGAAAGTTATGTGCTTTTGAAAGTCCTGACTGACTTACTCTAAGAAATCCATTGAAACAAAGGAAATACATATATATATACATGTATATATATGACTAGCTGATAATTAAAATGGTAGATTTCCTCTGCACAAACTGAATTTATTGCTTCTCTATATTTGCATTCAGTAAGTCTCTTCTTTTCACCTTTGAAAGCTCTAGACTGAAGCATAGTTCAAACACTCCATTCACTCTTTCTTCACAGGGTGAAGCTGTCCTTTCCCCAGCGTGAAAATGTTGGACCATATGTTGCTCTGTTTTCCTTCTACTACGAAGTTAAGCTCCTACTGTCTCATAGAAAATTGTGTCACTAGGAGACCAAACATGAGGCAGAGCAATTTTATATACTGAACATATCGAAATAATAATCAAAGTAGAATGACAGAGAAAAATAAAGTTTTATATTTTGTCACTAGTTTTGCAAGCAAGGTAATTGTATACCTACAATACGTATGTGTAATTTGAAAAAAAAATTTGACATATATTTGTTTCATCAAGGTGTATTTATTAGTTACCTCCAGTTATTTCTAGAGCAAGCAGAATACATTGGATTAAAACAGACATAAAATTAATGTTTAATACCCTAAGTAAAAGCAACAGTTTTTAAGAGGATAGACTAGATAGATGTCTTAGAGACTATTCCGAAAAAGACTTTGAACTAACAAAAATTGTACAAGTTGATTATTATGTTCAGTTTTAGTAGACAACTTTTGGGCTTTTTTCTTCTTGAATATACAGTTTCTGTTCATACTGCTCTTATACTTATCAGACACAATTAAGTAAGTTTTTGGCTCATTATTATCCTGAGGGCAAGATAGAGAAATAATGAGAAGGTTAGAAAGGATGACAAAATGAGTACCTAAGGTAAATTTATTCAACTGTCAGCAAGGAATAAAATCATGCTGGAGACAATGTTTCCTCGGGAAGTTTGTAAAAGGAGAATAGGTGAAAAGAATGTTCAGTTGTTGTCCATCTTTGCCCAACTGCTCCTGGGTATCATTTATTAGAATGCTTTGCTGCTGTTCAAAACAAATTGTGAGGTTGGATTGGCAGGATAGTGTTGAATTAGTTAGAGGGAAAGCAAAGTAATGTTTTACACATAGTTAGATATTGCTGGAGAAGGCAATGGCAACCCACTCCAGTACTCTGCTGCAGTCCACGGGGTTGCCAAAAGTCAGACAGGACTGAGCGACTTCACTTTCACTTTTCACTTTCATGCATTGGAGAAGGAAATGGCAACCCACTCCAGTGTTCTTGCCTGGAGAATCCCAGGGACAGAGGAGCCTGGTAGGAGGCCATCTTTGGGGGTCCCACAGAGTTGGACATGAGTGAAGCGACGCAGCAGCAACAGCAGCAGATATTGCCAGATAGGTGTCCCAACTTCAAGTATCGTGAATTCAAAACACAATGAAGACTTTGCAGCTTGTTGTGGAATTTCTGTTCATTCCTGTTCTTGTGTTGCTTTATTTTTATAATGCTGATCATGATTGTCAATAGGTCATCGTTTTAAATTTGAATAAAACTTGGCCCAACATGCATATAAACTCTCCAGTTTCTCCTGAGGAAACTTGTTAGTGTGAAACCATTGTTTCCAGCGAGCACAGTAATTCTGATGTCTCAGTGAATATTCTACTCTGTTCCTCCTCGATGCTTTCAGTTCAGTTCAGTTCAGTCACTCAGTCGTGTCCGACTCTTTGCGACCCCATGAATCGCAGCACACCAGGCCTCCCTGTCCATCACCAATTCCTGGAGTTCACTCAGACTCACGTCCATCGAGTAGATGATGCCATCCAGCCATCTCATCCTCTGTCGTCCCCTTCTCCTCCTGTCCCCAATCCCTCTCAGCATCAGAGTCTTTTCCAGTGAGTAAACTCTTCCCATGAGGTGGCCAAAGTACTGGAGTTTCAGCTTCAGCATCAGTCCTTCCAAAGAAATCCCAGGGCTGATCTCCTTCAGAATGGACTGGTTGGATCTCCTCGCAGTCCAAGGGACTCTCAAGAGTCTTCTCCAACACCACAGTTTAAAAGCATAAATTCTTCAGTGCTCAGCCTTCTTCACAGTCCAACTCTCACATCCATACATGACCACAGGAAAAACCATAGCCTTGACTAGATGAACCTTTGTTGGCAAAGTAATGTCTCTGCTTTTGAATATGCTACCTAGGTTGGTCATAACTTTCCTTCCAAGGAGTAAGGGTCTTTTAATTTCATGGCTGCAGTCACCATCCACAGTGATTTTGGAGCCCCAAAAAACAAGGTCTGACACTGTTCCCACTGTTTCCCCATCTATTTCCCATGAAGTGATGGGACCAGATGCCATGATCTTTGTTTTCTGAATGTTGAACTTTAAGCCAACTTTTTCACTCTCCACTTTCACTTTCATCAAGAGGCTTTTTAGTTCCTCTTCACTTTCTGCCATAAGGGTGGTGTCATTACAGGGGGATTAAAACCAATATCTGAATTTTCTATTTTATGTTTGCATGATTTCTTCACAAATCCACTATATGTAGTCAGATATTCACTTCCTCATGCTCTATAAAATGCTTTTGCCTTTGTTTTAGCATCATTTTCCAGAAGCCCTGAAATCTCTCCCTTAAAATGGGAAGGGTGTCCACTCCACATTATTAAAGAAATTCTGACATTGATCCAAACCACTGCTATCTCTTCACCAAGAGAAGAGCTTTGCTAATAACCTCTGGACTTGTTTGTGTCAATTTCCCACACTTCCTGGTGAAGCCTTTTTGAACCATCAGGTCATATCATTGTGCTGTCCTTAGCCGATGAGTCATGTCTGACCCTTTGCGTCCCCACGGACTGTAGTCTGCCAGGATCCTCTGTCTGTGGGGATTCTCCAGGTAAGAATACTGGAGTGGGTTGCCATTTACTTCTCCAGGGGATCTTCTCAACCCAGGCATCGAACCCAGGTCTCCTGCATTGCAGGCAGATTGTTTACCATCTGAGCCACAAGGGAAGCCCAAATCATATCATTCTCCTGTTCAAGTTCAGCCCCAGGCTCTTGGCAAGAGATACCACTAGAAAGGAGGGGATAAACAGTGTTCTCATCATTTAATACTTAGCATCCCTCAGAATTCATCTCATAATCCCCAATGCCATATTCACTATACTGCTCACATGGGCCTTCTCTTTCTTATTACTACACAGCAAAGATTGTTCCCACCTTAATGCCTTTGCTCTAGATGCCTCCTCTGCAAATTTAAGCCTACTTTGTAGGATTCTGCATCAGTCCTTCTAAAGAATATTCAAGGTTGACTTCCTTTCCAATTGACTAGTTTGATCTTCTTGTGGTCCAAATGACTCTCAAGAGTCTTCTCCAACACCCTATTTCAAAAGCATAAACTGTTTGGTGCACAGTCCTCTTTATGGTCTAACTATCACATCTACACATGACTACTGGATAAGCCATAGCTTTAACTATTTGGACATATATCGGCAAAGTAATTTCTCTGTTTTTTAACATGCTGTATAAATTGGTCATAGCTTTTCTTCCAAGGAGCAAGCATCTTTGAATTTCATGGCTGCAGTCACCATCTGCAGTGATTTTGGAGCCAATAAAAAATAAAATAAAGTCTGTTACCATTTCCATTGTTTCCCCCTCTATTTGCCATGAAACAATGAGACCAGATGCCATGATCATCGTTTTTTGAATGTTGGATTTTAACCCAGCTTTTTCACTCTCCTCTTTCATTTCATCAAGACGCTCTTTATTTGCTCTTCACTTTCTGCCATAAGGGTGTTATTATATGCGTATCTGAGTTACTGGTATTTTTCTGGCAATATTGATTCAAGCTTGTGCTTCACCCATTCTGGCATTTCATATTATGTACTCTACATTGGGGTTCTCTGGTGGCTCAGATGGCAAAGAATCCACCTGCAATGTGGGAGACCTAGGTTAGATCCCTGGTTTGGGAAGATACCCTGGAGCAGGACATGGCAACCCACTCCAGTATTCTTGTTGGGAGAATGCCATGGACAGAGGAGTCTGGAGGGGTATGGTCTATGGGGTCACGAAAATTCGAACACAACTAATGGATAAAGCAAACATATACATACTGTCCATAGAAATTAAATATGCAGGGTAACAAAGTAAAGCCTTGATTGCTCCTTTCTTAATTTTGAACCAGTCCACTGTTCCAGTCTGGTTCTAAATGTTGCTTCTTTAACTGCATACAGGTTTCTCAGGAGGCAGAGGTAAGGTGATCTATTATTCCCATCTCTTTAAGAATTTTCCACAGTTTGTTGTGATCCACACCGCCAAAGGCTTTAGTGTGGTCAGTGAGGCAGATGTAGACATTTTTCAGAAATTCTCTGAGTTTTTTATGATCCAACAGATGTTGGAAATTTGATCTCTTGTTCCTCTGTCTTTTCTAAAATCAATTTGTATATCTGGAAGTTCTCAGTTCATGTACTGTTGAAGTCTAGCTTGAAGGATTTTGGGCAATACATTGCTAACATGTGAAGTGACTGCAATTGTGAGGTAGTTTCAAGAAGGTAATGGCAACCCACTCCAGTACTCTTGCCTGGAAAATCCCATGGACGGAGAAGCCTGGTAGGCTGCAGTCCATGTGAGTTGGACACGACTAAGTGACTTCACTTTCATTTTTCACTTTCATGCATTGGAGAAGGAAATGGCAACCCACTCCAGTGTTCTTGCCTGGAGAATCCCAGGGTCGGGGTAGCCTGGGGGGCTGCCGTCTATGGGGTCATGCAGAGTCAGACACGAATGAAGCAACTTAGCAGCAGCAGCAGCAATGAGGTAGTTTGAACATTCATTGACATTGCCTTTCATTGGGATTGGAATGAAAACTGAATTTTTCCACTCCTGTGGCCACTGCTGAGTTTTCTAAATTTGCTGGCATAATGAGTGCAGCACTTTAACAGCATCATCTTTTAGGATTCAAAATAGCTCAGTTGAAATTCCATCACTTCCACTAGCTTTGTTCACAATGATGCTTCCTAGGCCCACTTGACTTGACTCTAGCTGAGTTATCACACCATAGTGGTTATCTGGGTCATTAATATCATTTTTGGATACTTATGTGTATTTTTGACACATCTTCTTAATTTCTTCTGCTTCTGTTAGTCCATATCCTTTCTGTCCATCTTTGCATGAAATGTTCCCTTGGTATCTCTAATTTTCTTGAAGCGATCTCTAGTTTTTCCCATTCTATTGTTTTCCTCTATTTCTTTGCATTGTCAACTTAAGAGGGCTTTCTTATCTCTTCAGGCTATTCATTGAAACTACATTTAGATTGGTATATCTCTCTTTTACTCCTTTGCCTTTTTATTCTCTTCTTTTCTCAGCTCTTTGTAAGTCCTCCTCAGACAACCATTTTGCCTTTTTGCATTTCTTTTCTTGGGGATAGTTTTGATCACTCATCCTGTACAATGTTGGAACCTCCATCCATAGTTCTTCAGGCATTCTGTCTATCAGATATAATCACTTGAATCTATTTGTCATTTCACTGTATAATTATAAGGGTTTTGATTTAGGTCATACCTGAATGGCCTAGTGGTTTTCCTTACATTCTTCAATTTAAGTCTGAATTTTGCAGTAAGGAGTTCAGGATCTGAGCCACAGTCAGCTCCTGGTCTTGTTTTTTCTGATTGTATGTAGCTTCTTCATCTTCGGCTGCAAAGATTGTAATCAATCTGTTCTTGGTACTGACCTTCTGGTGATGTTCACATATAGAATCTTCTCTTGCATTGCTGGAAGAGGCTGTTTGCTATGACTAGGGCATTCTCTTGGCAAAACTCTGTTAGCCTTTGCCCTGCTTTATTTTGTACTCCAAGGCCAAACTTGCCTGTTATTCCAGGTACCTCTTAACTTCCCACTTTTGCATTGTGGTCCCCTACGATGAAAAGGTTATCTTTTTGTGGAGCTAGTTCTAGAAGTTCTTTTAGGTCTTCATGGAACTGTTCAACTTCAGTTTCTTTGGCATTAGTGTTTGGAGAATAGACTTGGTTGGGGCAAAAATAGTTTAAATCTTTCTATTAGTTTTCAGTTCTTAGAAGCAACATATAAACAAAGTTGAATAATTAAAATCATAGAACAGAGAGTCAGTATATTAACATGCATACTTAAAAATAATGATAATTAAATTTTTGAAAATAGAGAAAGGAAATAAAATAATGGTCTGGCTGATATAGCTACATAAGAATAATTTTAAGGGAAAAAGTATGAAAGTTACTACAAAGATGATAACTTCCTCATCACACATAATACATGAATTTTTTGTTTTTGTTTTCTTTGGTAGGCTATATAAAAAGATAAAATTCTTAAATATTATTATAGCTAAAAGCAGCAAAGTGTAAATATCTAATTCTATATGTTTATATTTAATATCAGTCAATATAATTATGTAAATGAAAATAGTATCATTCTCATTCTTCTCAGTCAATAAAATGTTAATTTATTGTAGTTATCACTAGATGATGGGATTACAGATACATTTTGTAATGCATTTTAAATTTTTAAAATCATATTTTTCAATTAAGCTGTATTTTTTGAAATCAGAATAGCTTAGTAAGATTGTTTTTTTTTTAATTGTACTGTTCATTATACTTTCTTTTCTTCTTGTTTCATGTCAGACCCCCAAAGAAAAGTAATTTGAAAATTGAAAAGAATAACTAAGCCCAAGATAGCAATTTCCTTTTCTGTTTTGTACCAGCTTTCTGTAGTAGAAAGTATTATAACTGGATAACTGAAAATTCATCCCATTTCTATACATACATGCTACCACTTACATCATAAGTTGAAGGCTAGAGTTAGACTCATGATCAATAAAATAAAACTCAAGTGATACTCTGAGCTTCTACCCCCTCCTCTGGATTCTAGACATCATTCATCGAAGATGCTCATGGCAAGGCTGAGCTGTTAGAGGTCACGTGATGGAGGTGGACATTCCAGCCTCAGATGCAAACCTAGGGATTCAACCCCATGAGTAATCTCACTTTGTAAGATGTGGAGTAGGATATGAGACAAGCTGAGCACATCCAACCTGTAGAAACAGGAAAAGGATTCAATAAGTGATTTAAGTAACTGAGTTTGGGTATGACTTATTATTCAATCATAGGTAACAAATACACTCACTCAAGTTATGTGATGTATTCAAAATATTCCATTAACCTCCTTTCTCACTTATACTAAAACCTGAAAGTTAGTCAAATGGGATAGATGTTGTTCTGCTTGGAGGGGAAAGGTTACCCACTCCAATATTCTGGCATAGAGAATTCCATGGACTGAGTCCATGGGGTCGCAAAGAGTCAGACACGACTGAACAATTTTCACTGGAATACTTTGTGCTTAGATGCTGAATGGTGTTCAACTCTTTGAAACCCCATGGACTGTAAGCCACCAGGCTTCTCTGCCCATGGGGATTCCCCAGGCAAGAATACTGGAGTGGGTTGCCATGACCTCCTCCAGGGGAATCTTCCCAATCCAGGAATCAAACCCAGGGTTCCCACATTGCCAGCAGATTCTTTACCATCTGAGCCACCAGGGAAGGCCTGGAATACTTTAGGATTATGTATATTTTAAATTAGGGAATAAGTTTCCTGACTTTCTGAAAAACATTGACTTAATAGATTTAAAACGTATTAACAAACACACCAGAGCAAGTAGTGGTGCTCAAATAGTAACTAAAATGCGAGGAATCTGAAATTTTCTGACTGTTGCAGGCAAGGCATATGCAGTTCTACAGCATCTATGAACACTGATAGATTTTAATTCTGTCTTGGCCTATTAATAATCTCATTTAGAATTCTTCTAGATAAAAATCATTCTGAGAATTTTGTTAAGTTTTCCAAGATGCCAGCTTAAGTAATGCCTTTGCAGTGTATCTCTGGGGTATGCACTAAAAGAAGCAGGTGGGGGACTGTTTTGATCTGTAATGATTTAAAGTCATTTGAAGATATTGCATAATTTTTTCATTCAAATTTATACATAAAAAATTAGGTTGACCTAAGTTTAGCTCTTTGGAGAATTGGCTTTTCAAATATAACCTTGACCAGCTATAAATTCAAGTGATTTTATCATTTTAACTACATGCAAAATGTTTGTCCCTTGGTTCTGGAGGCAAATTTCAACTTTTCTCCCTGAAATAACAGGTATCACTCAAGGAAAAAGTCATCTTCAGCATTTGTTCCTTCTAAAGATGTTTCTGTATCATAGCAAATTGTTATCATATTTCAATAAGTATTGAACTCCTTAATAATTTATTGCTGTTAAAGTTGAAATTATGTATGTATTTATATATATGACCCTCTGATTGCTTTTGTTTATCAATTAAATCATTGGAAGGGCTGATGCTGAAGCTGAAACTTCAATACTTTAACCACTTGATGCAAAGAGCTGACTCACTGGAAAAGACTCTGATGCTGAGAATGATTGAAGGCAGGAGAAAATGGCATCACAGGATGAGGTGGTTGGATGGCATTACTGACTCAATGAACATCAGGTGGAGCATATTCCAGGAGATAGTGAAAGGCAAAGAAGTCTCTCATGCTGCAGTCCATGGGTCACATAGAGTCAGACATGACTTAGTGACTGAACAACAAATGTTTTTGGCATTATTTTTTCATTATGTTAAGGAAAAGTATGTTAATGTATAATATTTTAAAGGTATAACTTAGTCCACTTAAGATTACTTTCAAGGACAATTAAGAAAAGCCTAATATTCCAAAACTGCTTTTATTCATTATGTGACACCTTAGTCTTATTGATACTTTGGCATATTATGTTTTAGCCTACATTAAACATTAAATACTTTCATCATGCTACTGACTAATAAATTACTTAAATAATTTTTAAGCACTTATTTAGTGGTCTTACTGAAATTCATAATATTATACATTTGTCAAGTACCAATTTAATTCACACAAGATATTATGAATTAGGGATTGCAATTTTAGAGATGAAATATAAAACCCAGAGAAAATACATATTAAAGTACCTAAAAGCCATTCATTTTCTATTTAGATATTTTGAAGCCATTTTGATTTACTACAACATTTAAGTTATACTGAAGGACTCATTTTATGAATTTAAATATTCATCTTTAAAGCATTCTTAAATAAATTGAAACAGTTTTTTTCATTTATTTTTTTATTGAAGGATAATTGCTTTACAGAATTTTGCTGTTTTCTGTCAAACCTCAACATGAATCAGCCATAAGTTTACATATATCTTCTCCCTTCTTCACCTCCCTCTCATCACCCTCCCCATCCCACCCCTCTAGGTTGATACAGAGCCCCTGTTTGAGTTTCCTGAGCCATACAGCAAATTCCTGTTGGGTATCTATTTTATATATGGTAATATAAGTTTCCATGTTACTCTTTCCACATACCTCACCCTCTCCCCACATCCATAAGTCTATTCTCTATGTCTGTTTCTCCATTGTTTCCCTGTAAATAAATTCTTCAGTACCATTTTTCTAGATTCCATATATATGTGTGTGTGTTCAGTTCAATTCAGTTCATTCACTCAGTCGTGTCCGACTCTTTGTGACCCTATGAATTGCAGCACACCAGGCCTCCCTGTCCATCACCAAGTTCTAGAATTCACTCAAACTCACGTCCATCAAGTCGGTGATTCCATCAAACCATCTCATCCTCTGTCGTCCCCTTCTCCTCCTGCCCCCAATCCCTCCCAGCATCAGAGTCTTTTCCAATGAGTCAACTCTTCGCATGAACTAGAATACTGTATTTTTATTTCCGACTTACTTCACTCTGTACAATAAGTTCTAAGTTCATCCACCTCATCAAAACTGACTCAAATGTTTTCCTTTTTATGTCTAAGTAATATTCCATTGAGTATATGTACATAACTTCTTTATCCATTCGTCTGTTGATGGAGATCTATGTTGCTTCCATGTTCTAGCTATTGTAAATAGTGCTGCAATGAACAATGGCATACAGGTGTATCTTTCAATCTTGGTTTACTCAGAGTATATGTCAGGGGTGGGATTACTGGTTCATATGGTGGTTTTATTCCTAGTTTTTAAAGGAATCTCCATACCATCTTCCATAGTGGCTATATCAGTTTACATTTCCACCAACAGTGCAAGAGCATTCCCTTTTCTCCACAACCTCTTCAGCATTCATTGTTTGTAGACTTTTTGATCATGGCCATTCTGACAGGTGTGAGGTGATATCTCACTGTAGTTTTGATTTGCATTTCTCTAATAATTAATGATGTTGAGCATCTTTTCATGTGTTTGTTAGCGATCTGTATGTCCTTGGAGAAATATCTGTTTAGGTCTTTTTCCCACTTTTTGATTGGGCTGTTTGTTTTTATGGCATTGAGTTGTATGGGCTGCTTGTATATTTTGGAAATTAATCCTTTGTCAGTTGTTTCATTTGCTATTATTTTCTACCATTCTGAGGGTTGTCTTTTCACCTTGCTTATAGTTTCCTTTGCTGTGCAAAAGCTTTTAAGTTTAATCAGGTCCCACTTGTTTACTTTTGATTTTATTTCCATTACTCTAGAAGGTGGGTCATAGAGGATCCTGCTTTGATTTATGTCATCAAGCGTTCTATGTTTTTCTCTAAGAGTTTTATAGTTTTTGGTCTTACATTTAGGTCTTTAATCCATTTTGGGTGTATTTTTGTATATGGTGTTAGAAAGTGTTCTAATTTCATTATTTTACATGTAGCTGTCCAGTTTTCCCATCACCTTTTATTGAAGAGGCTGTCTTTGTCACATTGTATATTCTTGCCTTCTTTGTCAAAAATAAGTTTCCCATAGATGCATGGGTTTATTTCTGGGCTTTCTATCTGTTCCATTGGTCTATACTTCTGTTTCTGTGCCAGTATCATACTATCTTGATGACTATAGCTTTGTAGTATAATCTGAAGTCAGGAAGGCTGATTACTCGTGCTCCATTCTTCTTTCTCAAGACTGCTTTGGCTGTTTGCGGTCTTTTATGTTTCCATATGAACTGTGAAATTGTTCCAGTTCTGTGAAAATGTCATTGATAATTTGATAAGGATCACATTGAATCTGTAGATTGCATTTGGTAGTATAATCATTTTCACGATAATGATTCTTCCTACCGAGTAACATGGAATATCTCTCCATCTGCTTATGTCATCTTTGATTTCTTTCTTCAGTGTCTTATAATTTTCTGTGTACAGTTCTTTTGTCTCCTTAGGTAAGTTCATTCCTAGATATTTAATTCTTTTTGCAATGATGAATGGGTTTGAAATGATGAATGGGGTTAATTCCTTAAATTCTCTTTCTGATTTTCATTGTTGGTATATAGAAATCCAAGTGATTTCTGTGTATTGGTTTTGTATCCTGCAAATTTGCTAAATTCACTAAGTAGCTCTAGTGCTTTTCTGATGTTATTTTTAGGGTTTTCTATGTACAGTATCATGTCAACTGCAAACAGCGAGAGCTTTACTTCTTCTTTTTCAATCTGGATTCTTTTTATTTCTTTTTCTTCTCTGATTGCTGTAACTAAGACTTCCAGAGCTATGTTAAACAATACTGGCAAATGTAGATACCTTTGTCTTGTTCCTGATCTTAGGGGGAATGCTTAAAGTTTTTCACCATTGAGAAAAATGTTTGCTGTAGGCTTATCATATATGGCCTTTGCTATGTTGAGATCAGTTCAGCTCAGTAGCTCAGTCGTGTCTGACTCACTCTTTGCGACCACATGAATTGCAGCACGCCAGTCCTCCCTGTCCATCACCAACTCCTGGAGTTCACTCAAACTCATGTCCATCGTGTAGGTGATGCCATCTCATCCTCTGTCGTCCCCTTCTCCTCCTACCCCCAATTCCTCCCAGCATCAGAGTCTTTTCCAATGAGGCAACTCTTCCTATGAGGTGGCCAAAGTATTGGAGTTTCAGCTTTAGCATCATTCCTTCCAAAGAAATCCCAGGGCTGATCTCCTTCAGAATGAACTGGTTGGATCTCCTTGCAGTCCATGGGACTCTCAAGAGTCTTCTCCAACACCACAGTTCAGAAGCATCAATACTTCGGTGCTCAGCTTTCTTCACAGTCCAACTCTCACATCTATACATGACCACTGGAAAAACCATAGCCTTGACTAGACGGACCTTTAGGTTCCTTCTATTCCCCTTTTTTGAAGTATTTTAATCATAAATGGGTCCTGAATTTTGTCAACGTATTTTTATGCATCTATTGAGGTGATCATATTTTTTTTTTATCTTTCAGTTTCTTAATATGTTGTATCGCATTGATTGATTTGCATATATTGAGGAATCTTTGCAATCCTGGAATAAACCCAAATTGATCATGGTGTGTGATGTTTTTGATGTGTTGCTGAATTCTGTTTGCTAAAATTTCATTGAGGATTTTTGCATCTATGTTCATCAGTGATATTAGTCTGTAGTTTGTGTGTGTGTGTGTTGTTTCTGTCTGCTTTTGGCATCAGGGTGATGACGGCCTCATAGAATGAATGTGGAAGTGTTCCTTCCTCTGCAGTTTTTTGAAAGAGTTTTAGAAGGGTTGGCATTAGCTCTTCTCTAAATGTTAGATAGAATTCTCCTGTGAAGCAACCTGGTCCTGTGCTTTTACATTTGGGGAGACTTTTTAACACAGCTTCAGTGTTTTTAATTGGGTTGTTCATAATTTCTCTTTCTTCCTGGTTCAGTCTTGGAAGATTGAAGTTTTCTAAGAATCTGTCTACTTATTCCCAGTTATCCATTTTACTATTATGTAGTTGTCCATGACAGTCTCTTATTATCCTTTGTATTTCTGCATTGTCTGTTGTAACCTCTCCTTTTTCATTTCTAATTTTGTCAGTTTTATTCTTCTCTATTTTTTCCTTGATGAGTCCTGCTCAAAGTTTGTCAATTTTTTTTATCTTCTCAAAGAATCAGCTTTTAGTCTTATTAGTCTTTACTATTGTTTCTTTCATTTATTTCTACTTGGATCTTTATGATTAATTTTCTTCTACTAATTTGGGGTTTTTTTGGTTTTTTCTTTTCCCAATTGTTTTAGGTGCAAATTTAGTTTGTCTATTTGATGTTTTTCTTGTTTCTTGAGGCAGGATTGTATTGCTATAAACTTCCCGATTAGAACTGCTTTTGGTGCATCCCATAGGTTTTGAGTTGTGGTTTCATTTTCATTTGTTTCCAGATTTTATTGGTTTCCCTTTTGATTTCTTCAATAGCCTGTTGGTAATTTAGAAATGTGTTGTTTAATCTCCATGTGGTTGTGTTTCTTAGTTTTATTTTTTTTTTTTCTAATTAATATCCAGTCTCATAGCATTGTGTTTGGAGAAGATGTTTGATACAATTTCAATTTTCTCAAATTTACTGAAGTTTGATTTGTGACCCAAGATATGGTCTATCCTGGAGAATATTCCATGTGAACCTGAGAAGAAGGTGTATTCTTCTGCATTTGTATGGAACGTCCTAAAGATATCAATGAGCTACATCTCATCTAAAGTATCATTTAAGACTTGTGTTTCCTTATTATTTTATTGTTTGATGATCAGCTCATTGGTGTGAGTGGGGTGTTAAAGTTTCCTAATATTGTATTACTGTTAATTTCTCCTTTTATGTCTGTAGTGTTTGTCTTATGTATTGAGGTGCTCATAAGTTGGGTGCATAGATATTTGCAATTATTATGTCTTCCTCATGGACTGATCCCTTGAACATTATGTAGTGTCCTTCCTTATCTATTTTAATCTTCTTTATTTTAAGGTCTATTTTGTCTGATATGAGGACTGATACTCCAGTTTTCTTTTGCTTCCCATTTGCATGGAGCACATTTTTATATCTTCTTACTTTTAGTCTGTATGTGTCTTTAGGTGTGAAGTGGTTTTCAGGTCGATAGTATATATATGGGTCTTGTTTATGTATCCATTCAGCCAGTCTGTGTCTTTTGGTTGGAACATTTAATTCATTTACATTTAAAAAGTAATTACTGATAGGATACCAGGCCACCTGCCCAGCCTCTTGAGAAACCTGTATGCAGGTCAGGAAGCAACAGTTAGAACTGGACATGGAACAACAGACTGGTTCCAAATCCAGAAAGGAGTACGTCAAGGCAGTATACTGTCACCCTGCTTATTTAACTTATAAGCAGAGTACACCATGAGAAACGCTGGGCTGGAGGAAGCACAAGCTGGAATCAAGATTGCCAGGAGAAATATCAATAACCTCAGATATGCTTATGACACCACTGTCATGGCAGAAGCTGAAGAAGAACTAAAGAGCCTCTTGATGAAAGTGAAAGAGGAGAGTGAAAAAGTTGGCTTAAAGCTCAACATTCAGAAAACTAAGATCATGGCATCTGGTCCTATCACTTCATGGGAAATAGATGGGGAAACAGTGGAAACAGTGTCAGACTTTATTTTTGGGGGCTCCAAAATCACTGCAGATGGTGACTGCAGCCATGAAATTAAAAGACACTTACTTCTTGGAAGGAAAGTTATGACCAACCTAGATAGCATATTCAAAAGCAGAGACATTACTTTGCCAGCAAAGGTTCGTCTAGTCAAGGTTATGGTTTTTCCGCTGGTCATCTATGGATGTGAGAGTTGGACTGTGAGGAAAGCTGAGTGCCAAAGAAGCGATGTCTTCTTTTTTTTTTTTTTAATTTTATATTTAAACTTTACAATATTGTGTTAGTTTTGCCAAATATCGAAATGAATCCGCCACAGGTATACCCGCGTTCCCCATCCTAAACCCTCTTCCCTCCTCCCTCCCCTACCCTCCCTCTGGGTCGTCCCAGTGCACCAGACCCAAGCATCCAGTACCGTGCATCGAACCTGGACTGGCGACTCATTTCATACATGATATTATACATGTTTCAATGCTATTCTCCCAAATCTCCCCACCCTCTCCCTCTCCCACAGAGTCCATAAGACCGATCTATACATCGGTGTCTCTTTTGCAGTCTCGTACACAGGGTTATTGTTACCATCTTTCTAAATTCCATATCTATGCATTAGTATACTGTATTGGTGTTTTTCTTTCTGGCTTACTTCACTCTGTGTAATAGGTTCCAGTTTCATCCATCTCATTAGAACTGATTCAAATGTATTCTTTTTAATGGCTGAGTAAGACTCCATTGTGTATATGTACCATAGCTTTCTTATCCATTCATCTGCTGATGGACATCTAGGTTGCTTCCATGTCCTGGCTATTATAAACAGTGCTGCAATGAACATTGGGGTACACGTGTCTCTTTCCCTTCTGGTTTCCTCAGTGTGTATGCCCAGCAGTGGTATTGCTGGATCATAAGGCAGTTCTATTTCCAGTTTTTTAAGGAATCTCCACACTGTTCTCCATAGTGGCTGTACTAGTTTGCATTCCCACCAACAGTGTAAGAGAGTTCCCTTTTCTCCACACCCTCTCCAGCATTTATTGCTTGTAGACTTTTGGATCGCAGCCATTCTCACTGGCGTGAAATGGTACCTCATAGTGGTTTTGATTTGCATTTCTCTGATAATGAGTGATGTTGAGCATCTTTTCATGTGTTTGTTAGCCATCTGTATGTCTTCTTTGGAGAAATGTCTATTTAGATCTTTGGCCCATTTTTTGATTGGGTCATTTATTTTTCTGGAGTTGATCTGTAGGAGTTGCTT
>NW_011494929.1:318582-351713 GCF_000754665.1 Bison bison bison
AGAAGCTTTTAAGTTTAATTAGGTCCCATTTGTTTATTTTTGCTTGTATTTCCAATATTCTGGGAGGTGGGTCATAGAGGATCCTGCTGTGATGTATGTCGGAGAGTGTTTTGCCTATGTTCTCCTCTAGGAGTTTTATAGTTTCTGGTCTTACATTGAGATCTTTAATCCATTTTGAGTTTATTTTTGTGTAAGGTGTTAGAAAGTGTTCTAGTTTCATTCTTTTACAAGTGGTTGACCCAGTTTTCCCAGCACCACTTGTTAAAGAGATTGTCTTTAATCCATTGTATATTCTTGCGTCCTTTGTCAAAGATAAGGTGTCCATAGGTGCGTGGATTTATCTCTGGGCTTTCTAGTTTGTTCCATTGATCAATATTTCTGTCTTTGTGCCAGTACCATACTGTCTTGATAACTGTTGCTTTGTAATAGAGCCTGAAGTCAGGTAGGTTGATTCCTCCAGTTCCATTCTTCTTTCTCAAGATAGCTTTGGCTATTCGAGGTTTTTTGTATTTCCATACAAATTGTGAAATTATTTGTTCTAGCTCTGTGAAGAATACCATTGGTAGCTTAATAGGGATTGCATTGAATCTATAAATTGCTTTGGGTAGTATACTCATTTTCACTATATTTATTCTTCCAATCCATGAATGCTTTTGAACTGTGGTGTTGGAGAAGACTCTTGAGAGTCCCTTGAACTGCAAGGAGATCCAACCAGTCAATTCTAAAGGAGATCAGTCCTGGGTGTTCATTGGAAGGACTGATGTTGAAGCTGAAACTCCAATAGTTAACCACCTGATGAAAAGAGCTGACTCATTTGAAAAGACCCTAATGCTGGGAAAGATTGGGGTCAGGAGGTAAAGGAGACAACAGAGGATGAGACGGTTGTATGGCATCACCAGACTCAATGGACATGGGTTTGGGTGGACTCCAGGAGTTGGTGATGGACAGGGAGGCCTGGCATGCTGCAGTTCATGGGGTCATTAAGAGTTGGACACGACTGAGCAACTGAACTGAACTGAATGTCCCTATTACTGTTTTTTTAATTGTTTCAGGTTGAATTTGTAGATTTTTTTTTCCCATCTCTTGTATTTCTTGTCTATATGAGTCCCTTTAACTTTTTGTAAAGCTGCTTTGGTAGCACTGAATTCTGTTAATTTTGCTTGCCTGAAAAGATTTTGATATCTCCATCAGTTTTGAATTAGATCCTTGCTGGGTACAGTAATCTTGGTTGTAGATTTTTCCCTTTTGGTTCTTTAAGTATATCCTGACATTCCCCTCTGGCCTGCAGAGTTTCTGCTGAAAGATCGGCTGTTAAGTGTATGAGGTGTTCCTTGTATATTACTTGTTGCTTCTCCCTTTCTGCTTGTAATATTTTTTCTTTGTGTTTAGTCTTTGTTAGTTTGATTAGTATGTGTCCTGGCATGTTTTTCCTTGGGTTTATCCTCTATGGGACTCTCTATGCCTCTTGGACTTGATGGACTATTTCCTTTTTCATGTTCAGAAAATTTTCAACCATTATGTCTTCAAAAATTTTGTCATACCCTTTCTTTTTCTCTTCTTCCTCAGTCAGTCAGTTCAGTCAGTCATGTCCAACTCTTTGTGACCCCATGGACTGGAACATGTTAGTCTGCCTTGTCCAACACCAACTCCTGGAGCTTACTGAAACTCATGTCCATTGAGTCTGTGATACCAATCCAACCATCTCATCCTCTGTCGTCCCCTTCTCCTCCTATCTTCAATCTTTTCTAGCATCAGGGTCTTTTCAAATGAGTCAGTTCTTCACATAAGGTGGCCAAAGTATTGGAGTTTCAGCTTTAACATCAGTCCTTCCAATGAATATTCAGGACTGATTTCCTTTAAGATGGAATGTTTGGATCTCCTTGCAATCCAAGGGACTCTCAAGAGTCTTATCCAATAGCATAGTTCAAAAGCATCAGTTCACTTCTTCTGGCACCCCTATAATTTGAATGTTGATGTGTTTGATATTGTCCCAGAGGTCTCTGAGACTGTCCTCAGTCTTTTCATTCTTTTTACTTTATTCTGCTCTTTAGAAGTTGTTTTCACCATTTTATCTTCTAACTCACTGATTCCTTCTTCTGCTTCAGATATTCTGCTATTGATTGCTTCTAGAGTATATTTAATTTCAGTAGTTGTGTTGTCTCTGTACGTTTATTTGTTAATTCTTCTAAGTCTTTTTTAATTGATACTTGCATTTTCTCTATTTTGTTTTCAAGGGTTTTGATCATTTTTACTATGATTTTTCTGAATTCTTCTTCAGGTAGTTTGCATATTGTGTTTTCATTTATTTGGACCTCTGTGTTTCTAGTTTATTCTTTCATTTGTATAGTATTTCTTTGCTTTTCTAGTTTTTGTTTGTTTGTTTTTTACTTATTGTGTTCAAAGTCTCCTTTTCCTCAACTTCAAGGAAAGTTGAACTCTTTCTTGAAGATGGTTGAATTCTTTCTTCTTTTTGGTTTCTACCCTCTTAAGGTTGATACAGTGGTTTGTGTAAAGGTGAGATTTGTGTAAGGGTGAGATTTGAGTTTTTGTTTGTTTGTGTTTCCTCTGATGGGCAAGGTTGATTGATGTGGTAATCCTGTCTGCTGATGATTGGGTTTGTATTATTTTGTTTGTTGTTTAGATGAGGTGTCCTGCACAGGGTGCTACTGGTGGTTGGGTGATGCCAGTTCTTGTATTCAAGTGGTTTCCTTTGTGTGAGCTCTCACTATTTGATACTCCTTAGGGTGAGTTCTCTGGTAATCTAGGGTCTTGGAGTCTGTGCTCCCACTTCAAAGGCTCAGGGCTTGATCTCTGGTCAGAAACAAAGTTTCCAGAAGTGATTTGCTATGGCATTAAGAGAGATTAAAACAACTATCCAAAAATGATAAACCAAAGATGAACTCCAAAAAAATGGCAGTTACAAAATCAGGCAAATAATAATTAAAATAATGGAATATACACATATACATATACACCCATGAGCAAAGTCAAAACAGTACAACAAATATAAAGTATAATAGATTGACCTGGTGAACAGGCAAAACCATATATTGTATTTACCAGTTAAGAACAAAGCTAACTAAAGCACAAATTGGAAAAGAAAATTAAAGTATGGTACCAAGTGGGGAATAAAGAAATGAAAACATAACTAACAAGTATGTTGAGAGGAAATAAAAGAAAGGAAAAAAGGAATAGATATGGAAAGTTAGAGGTAGATGAAGAAGGTTTATGTACATTGAGCACTAACTTCAAGGGGAAAAGAACAGTAAGAAAGACAAACAAAGGAATACATGTAGAAAAAATATAAAAAGTTTAAAAAAATGAAACATTAAAATTGCAAAAGAAAAAAGAAAATTTTAAAAATGGAAGAAGAAAGAAAAAAGGAAAAAAAAAAAAAAAAAGGAAAACCACACAGAACTGCAGAAGCCCAGCATAGAGGCAGAAGTTTATAAAAATAAAAGGTGTGACTGAATACACACATATGCATATATACCCATAAGCAAAATCAAAACAGTCCAACAAAAATAAAGTACAACAGATTGACCTGGCAAACAAAGGAAACCAAAAATCGTATCTACCAAAAGAAAGCTAACCAAAATCCAAACTGGAAAACAAAGCTAAAACAAGGTACCAACTAGGGGATAAAGCAATGAAAATAAACTAACAAATATGTTGAGAGGAAAAGAGAGAAAGGAAAGAAAGAAAGAATTTAAATAGAGGTAGATAAGGAAGATTTGCATATGTTAAAGAGTAGCTGCAGGGGAAAAGAACAGTAGGCAAACCGTAGGCAAAGAAAACAAAGGAATAAATGTAGAAAACACAATAATAGGTTTAAAAATTTAAAAATTAGTGTTAAAAAAGGAGGGGGGAAAAAAAGGAAAAATTCACAGAACTGCAAAAGCCCAACAAAGGGGCAGAGTTTTGTAACAACAATAAAAAAAAAAATATGACTTAAGGAAAAAAAAAAAAAAAAAAACTCCAAAACTTAATTGGATTTCTTAGTGCCAATAAAATAGACAACTACAATGGGGAGGTGGGGGTGGAGAGGGAAGGAAAAATAAAATAAAATCTAAAAGAATCTACAAGACATCAAAAAAATAAAAATAATAATAATGTTTTTCTTGAGTCACTGCTGTCAGTGTCCTTTTCTTAGCTTGGAGTCACAGATCACCTTACCTCCCTAGGATGCCCTCCCACACTATGCTGACCTCTGGACATGCTGTGGGGGCAGCTCAGATTTTAATCTCGTCCTACTCCTGTGTGTTCTTGTGTCCAATGTGAGCAGCTATCAGAACTAGTGTGTTTTCTTTTGTGGGAGCTCTCAATGTCCTTTTATATATTTCATAAACACAGAGTCTGCCTGGTTGATCGTGTGGATTTAGTCTGGATCTTGTACAGCTAGGGGGAAGGTTTTGGGTCTTCTTCCTTAGCTACACTGCCTCTGGGTTTCCATTGTGGTTATATTTCCACCACTACATGTGGGTCGTCCACTGGGGTTGCTCCTGAGCTTGCCCTGGAAGCCTTGGGTTTGCCTCTGTGAGGGCCAGGTGTGGAGGTGGTGCAGCTGCTTCAGTTTCAGGGGTTCTGGCAGCACCAGGTTCTGAGGGAAGTTGGTGGCTAGGTCAGCAGGAAATATAGTGCTCTAAAAGGGTATGGCAACCAGTAATTGCCAAACCACTCCAGTATTCTTGCCTGGAGAACCTCCCTCACTGACGGAGAAACCTGGCAGGCCACAATCTACTGGGTTGCAGAGTCAGACACTACCAAAGTGACCCTGCACGCATAGACACAAGGCTTTTTTTCACCTGTAGCAACTCTTCCCCAGTGAGAGTTGAACTTGAAAGTGATGTAGCTTCTTGGCTTGTGGGGACCCTGGTGGCACCAAGTGTGCAAAGATACAGATTGCCTCTGCTGCAGGAATTATGGCCCTACTGGAGTCTTTTTTTTGAGCCTCTTGTAGCTGGCTGTGAGAAGGCCTCTTTGGCCAGCTCTTTTCTCCATAGCTCCACCCATTCAGGCACTTAGAAGGCTCTCTTTCCTGGGGTCCTTCTCGGTGCTTCACGTACAAAGAGGTACCCCCTGGCTGGGGTCCTACTCTGTAGACTGGTGTATCTGGCACTTAATGGGGCATCCTGGATGAGGTCCTACATTCTAGTTCAGTGTGTCAGGGGTTTGATAGGCCAGTCTCTTTACTGCTCAGCTGGCAATGCTGAGTGGAGAGAGGCTATGATGATGGCTGCACCTGCTACCATGACTCAGCAGTACCACCTTGCTTCCATGGCTGTGCAGCTTTCCTCCAGACATTTCCCACCATGAGCTCCTTCCTCAAATCCCTTCAATCTGTCTCTGCAGTCAGCAGCAGCACTCATCCTTGGATTGCTCCACAATCCCTAAACTCCAGCTTGCAGCTGCTGTGCCTTCCAGGTGACCAGCATCCTTGTCCTGGGTATGTACGGTTGTGGACTGTCTAATTCTCATTCCATTTAGGCTGCCACAGATCAGCTGTTTCACTCTCAGCCTTAAATGTTTCTCCTCTGACTCAGACAATTGCCCCAATGTGGGGATCACCCCTGCTTCAGTTCCTCAACCTGCCAAGGGAAGTCCAGTCCCACTAATACTCCTGTCCCCCCCACCCCCCACCACCCCCAGTTCCTTTGTCTTATTTTGCATTACTGGTCAGGTACTCCTGTCCGCTCTCAGCTGGTATTCTGCATGCACTTCTGTATCTGAAAGTTTATTCCTGACATATCCATGGAAAGATATGTACTCCACATCCATCCACTCCTCTGCCATCTTGTTCCTACAGATTGTTTTAAACATATCTGGTTTAAACACATGTGTTCCCACAGCTTTGGTTTTAAACACAATTTTCTTCGCTCAAACTTCACTTTTCAACATTTTAGTTTACATTTAATTGTACTTCTTTTAAAGTATATATTTCAAAAATTGAAACCAAAACTTTGCTTTAAAATATACTATAACTATGTTCCTTGGTAATATTCCTCTTTAATTCAATATATTTTTATATAAGAAAACATCATATAATCACTTTTAAATATAGAACTAAAGATAAAAAGTAATAATGACTGCCTTTAAAAAAGTTATAAACCAAATTTTATTTGAATGGCTATACAAATTCTAATACTGAAAACAAAGAAAATATTGTTCAACTTCATATCTGCTCATTTACAAAGGCACTGTCACAATATACCTTTACAGAATACAAAGCAAAAAAAAAATCACTTGGAGTTACCAGATATTTTATGAATCCTAAATTTTCCTTATCCTGGGTAAGAGATCCTGAGCAAGTCACTTTAAGTTTCTGAGGCACAGTTTTTCTTTCTATAAATTACTAAAAATGAAATGCATTTCTCCTCTTATTAGTGCTAAATGAACAGTGATTTTCATAAATGTATTTTGCAATTCTTTGTAAAATGGAGGTATTTCATTAGCATATTTAACAAAGTAGATAATAGACTGTCTACTCACTTTAAAAGTCTTTTGACATTAGCTATAATACTATACTATAATAGATGTTTATGTTGGTTCTAAATGTAAAAAAGATGATTGTCCTTATACACAAAGAGTTGGATCATAAAGAAAGCAAGGAAATTCTAGACAAATATATACTTCTATTTCACTGACTATGCAAAAGCCTTTGATTGTGTTGATTGCAAGAACTGTGGAAAATTCTCAAAGAGATGGAAATACCAGACCTTACCTGTCTCCTGAGAAACCTGTATGTACAGTCAAAAAGCAATAGTGAGAAGCGGACATGGAACAACAAACTGGTTTAAAATTGGAAAAGGAATAAGCCAAGGCTTCTCACTCTGCTTATTTAACTCACATGCAGAGTACATAATGTGAAATGTCAGGCTGGAAGTATCACAAGCTGGAATCAAGATCTCTGGGGAAAATATCAACAACTTCAGATATACAGACGATACCACTCTAATGCAAACAGTGGAGATGAACTAAAGAGCCCCTTTATGAGTGTGAAGGAAGAGAATGAAAAAAGTGGCTTCAAACTAAACATTCAAAAAGCTAAGATCATGCCATCCAGTTCCATCACTCATGGCAAATAGATGGGGAATAGATATCAAATAGATGGCAAAAAGTGGAAACAGTGACAAATTTTATTTTAATTTCTTGAGTTCCAAAATCACTGCAGATGGTGACTACAAATATATGATAAACCTAGACAGCATGTTAAAAAGCAGAGACATCACTTTGCTGACAGAACTTCATATAGTCAAAGCTATGGTATTTCCAGTAGTCATTTACAGATGTGATAGTTGAACCATAAAGAAGGCTAGGTACCAAATAAATTGACACTTTTGAATTGTGGTGCTGGAGAAGACTCTTGAGAGTCTGTTGGACAGCAAGGACATCAAACCAGTCAATCCTAAAGGAAATCAGCCCTGAATAGTCACTGGAAGGACTGATACTGAACCTCCAATACTTTGGTCACTTGATGTGAAGAGATGACTCTTTGGAAAAGCCTCTGATGCTGGGAAAGATTGAGGGCAGCAGGAGAAGGAGGCTACAGAGGATGAGATGGTTGGGTGGCATCACCAATTCAAAAGACTTAAATTCAAGTAAACTCAAGGAAATAGTGAAGGGGAAATACTGGAGGGAAACCTGGCATGTTGCAGTCCATGGGCTCACAGAGGGTTACAGTCGGACATAAACTAGCAACTGAATAACATCAATAGATATAAGAAAATGTAGTTCCAAGAATGAATACTAGAGAGAGACAGACAGAACTGAAAAGAAAATTTAATTTAAAACACATGTAAATCGCAAACATATTTAAGTGAGATCATTGAAAGAAAATTGACATTTTCAATAGTAGAGACTAGAACCACCAAAGGAGAAAGCCAAATAATTTATATAGTAGTTCAACTTAAGACGCTCTCCAAGACAGGAAAGAATGAAAAGCATTAAAAAAAGTGATTAAAATGAATTAATATATGTAAGACAAATAAGGATGATTTAGAAAATGCATATTCATACCAGAAAAACAGGATCCAATTATGGTAGAAATAAGGACATTGAAGTAGAGGAAATAGATCAAAATCTATTAAATAGAATCTGAGCTGGAAATCATCTTTAATTTGCAAATTAAAAGAGTTGACTCTTTGAGGTAAGAGTAATTAAATAAGCACTATATCACTTGAAATGAAGAGAGAAAAATACATGTAAGTTCTGAAGAGAAAAATTAAGGTCTTAAACACAGTCAAAATCACACCAGGATAGTTTATTTCTCTGATAAACTGAATATTGGAAGTTAATGTTACAAGAGTTAGATAAATGAGAAGTTTAAAAGTTGTGATTCTTAATTTTCTTTTATGTATGAAAAACATTTGCAAAGATATAGATGTAAGGAAACATTTAACATTCTGTGTTAAATGCATTCAACCAAATTCAAAGATCAAAAGTATCAAACAAAACCAATTAAATTCCATCACTAAAAACCTAGGGTCTGTGCGAAAACTATATTAATCTATTTTATTTTAAAACTATATTAATCATATTCTATTTTAAAAAATAAAAATATAATATGAAAAATGAGAATTATAAAGATGGAATGAAACTGAAAGAGAGGAAACTAAATAAGTTATAACAGAATAGAATCAGATGTGGAATTTTATGCCAACAACTTAAGATTTTAAAGTTTAAAAAAAAGAAAAAAAAAAAAACAATTGGACAAACTACGTGAAAAAAAATTTTTAGAAAATTAGTTTCAACTAGGGAGACAGAAATGTCTTAATAACCATAACAGAATAGAAAATAATCAACCCAACTTTTTAAATGTCAAAAGGTCTAGAAGATGTAAGGGATTTAAGCACATATGGCAAATCTCCAAGTAACTAAAACATAAATTTTACATTATATAAAAATGTGATAAGCAAAAGAGAAAAACCTGAAAGCTCATGAAGTTCCTGACTTTAAAATGCATCAGAGTAAAATCAAAGCTTTATTTAAAAGATGTGCAATCCTAACATTGCTGTGTTTATGTTGTTAAAAGTAAAAGTCCCTTTTAGTTTATTGTTTAGTTGCTAAGTCATGTCTGACTCTTTTGCGACTTCATGGACTGTGGCTCACCAGGGGATTTCCCAGATGAGAATATTAGAGTTGCCGTTTCCTTCTCCAGGGGTTTTCTTGATCCAGGGATTGAACCCACGTCTGCTGCATTGGCAAGTGGATTCTTCACCACTGAGCCATTCTGCTAAACCTGTCTTAAGACAGTGGTTAAATAAAATACAGTACATCCAAACTGTGCAAAACTAAGACAAGGTTAGGCAGAATTATAGAAAGCAAAAAATAATAAAAGGGAAAAAAAAACCTCAGACATAATTTTAAGGGATAAAAGAAAGTTGAAGAACAGCACCTGTGAAATAAAAGCATTTTTTTAAATTAATGTATTTAATTGGAGGCTAATTACTTTATGATATTGTGGTGGTTGTTGCCATACATTGACATGAATCAGCTATGGGTATACATATGTCCCCCCATCCCAAACCCCCCTCCCACCTCCCTCCCCATCCCATCCCTCTGGGTCACCCCAGTGCATCAGCTTTGAGTGTCCTGTTTCATGCATTGAACTTGGACTGGTCATCTCTTTCACATATGGTCATATACATGTTTCAATGCTATTCTCTCAAATTATCCCACCCTCAACTTCTCCCACACAGTCCAAAAGTCTGTTCTTTATATCTGCATCTCTTTTGCTGGCTTGCATAGGGTCATTTTTAGCATCTTTCTAAATTCCATATATATGTACTAATATACTGTATTGGGGATTTTCTTTCTGACTTACTTCACTCTGTATAATAGGCTTCAGTTTGATCCACCTCATTAAAATGGACTCAATTGCATTCTTTTTAAAAGCTGAGTAATATTCCATCATGTATATGTACCAAAACCTGCTTATCCATTTGTCTGCCAATTGACATCTAGTTTGCTTCCATGGAACTTCCCTGGAAAGAGTCTGCCTACAATGTGGGAGACCTGGGTTCAGCCCCTGGGTTGGGAAAATCTACTGGAGAAGGAAATGACAACCCATTCCAGTATTCTTGCCTGGAAAATCCCATGGACAGAGGAGCCTTGTAGGCTACAGTCCATGGGGTCAAAAAGAGTTGGACACAAATGAGTGACTTCACTTTCACTTTGCTTCCATGTCCTAGCTTTTGTATACAGTGCTGCAATAAACATTGGGGTAAATGTGTCTCTTTCAATTCTGGTTTCCTTGGTGTGTATGCCTAGCAGTGGGACTGCTGAGTGTTATAGCAGATCTATTACCAGGTTTTTAAGGAATCTCCACACTGTTCTCCATAGTGGCTGTATTAGTTTGCTTTCCTACCAATAGTGTAAGAGGATTCCCTTTTCTCCACACCCTCTCCAGCACTTATTGTTTGTAGACTATTTTTTTTGGTGGGGGGAGTTGTGGTTTTTAGACTTTTTGATGGCAGCCATTCTGACCAGCATGAGATGGTACCTCATTGTGGTTTTGGTTTGCATTTCTCTGATAATGAGTGATGTTGAGCATCTTTCATCTGTTTGTTAGCCATCTGTGTGTCTTCTTTGGAGAAATGTCTGTTTAGGTCTTCTGTCTATTTTTTGATGGGGCTTTGGTTTTTTGATATTGAGCTGCATGAACTGCTTTTATATTTTGGAGATTAATCCTTTGTCAGTTGTTTCCCTTGCTATTATTTTCTCCTATTCTGAAGGTTGTCTTCTCAGTGTTCTTATAGTTTCCTTTGTTGTGCAAAACTTTTTAGCTTCATTAGGTACTGTTTATTTTTGGTTTCATTTCCATGATTTTGTTAGGTGGAACATACAGGATCGTACTGAGATTTTTGTCAGAGTTTTATTCCTATGTTTTCCTCTTAGAGTTTTATACTTTCTGGTCTTACATTTAGATCTTTAATCCATTTTGAGTTTATTTTTGTGTATGATGTTAGAAAGTATTCTAGTTTCATTCTTTCACAGGTGGTTGAAAAGACAAGAGATTGTCTTTTCTCCACTGTATATTTCTTCCTGCTCTGTCAAAATAAGGTGTCAATAGGTGTGTGGATTTATCTCTAGACTTTCTATTTTGTTCCACTGAGTGATACTTCTGTCTTTGTGCCAGTACCATACTGTCTTGATGACTGTAGCTTTGTGGTATAGTCTGAAGTCTGAAGTTGATTCCTCAGTTCCACTCTTCTTCCTCAAGATTGCTTTGGCTATTCGAGGTTTTTTTGTGTTTCCGTACAAATTGTGAAATTACTTGTTCTAGGTATGTGAAAAATACCATTGGTGGCTTGGTAGGAGATGAGTTGAATCTATAGATTGCTTTGGGTAGTGTTCTCATTTTCACTATATTGATTCTCCAAATCCATGAACATGGTATATTTCTCCATGTGTTTCTGTCATCTTTGTTGTCTCTCATCAATATTTTATAATTTTCTATATATAGATCTTTTGTTTCTTTAGGTAAATTTATGCCTAAGTATTTTATTCATTACAAAGGTGAATGGGATTGTTTCCTTAATTTCTCTTTCTGTTTTTTCATTGCCAGTGTATAGGAATGCAAGGGATTTCTGTATATTAATTTACATCCTGAAGCTTTACTATATTCATTGTTTAGCTCTAGTAATTTTCTGGTGGTGTCTTACGGTTTTCTATGTAGAGGATTCTGTCATCTACAAACAGTGATAGCATTACTTCTTTTTCAATCTGGATTCATTATATCTATTTTTCTTCTCGGATTTCTGTGGCTAAAATTTCCAAAAGTATGTTGAATAGTAGAGGGGAGAATGGGCACCCTTGTCTTGTTCCTAAGGATAATCTTTGCTGTGGGCTTGTCAAAGCATCACTATGAACAAAGCTAGTGGAAGTGATGGAATTCCAGGTGAGCTATTTCAATTCCTGGAAGATGATACTGTGAAAGTGCTGCACTCAATATGCCAGCAAATTTGGAAAACTCAGCAGTGGCCACAGGACTGGAAAAGGTCAGTTTTCATCCTAATCTTAAAGAAAGGCAATGCTAAAGAATGCTCAAACTACCACACAATTGCACTCATCTCACACACTAGTAAAGTAATGCTCAGAATTCTCCAAGCCAGGCTTCAGCCATATGTGAACTGTGAACTTCCAGCTGTTAAAGCTGCTTTTAGAAAAGGCAGAGGAACCAAAGATCAAATTGCCAACATCTGCTGGATCATGGAAAAAGCAAGAGAGTTCCAGAAAATCATCTATTTCTGCTTTATTGACTATGCCAAAGCCTTTGACTGTGTGGATCACAATAAACTGTGGAAAATGCTGAAAGAGATGGGAATTCTAGACCACCTGACTTGTATCCTGAGAAACCTATATGCAGGTCAGGAAGCAACAGTTAGAACTGGACATGGAACAACAGACTGGGTACAAATAGGAAAAGGAGTATGTCAAGGCTGTATATTGTCACCCTGCTTATTTAACTTACATGCAGAGTACATGATGAGAAAGGCTGGGCTAGAAGAAGCACAAGCTGGAATCAAGATTGTAAGGAGAAATATCAATAACCTCAGCTATGCAGATGACACCACCCTTATGGCAGAAGGTGAAGAGGAACTAAAAAGCCTCTTGATGAAAGTAAAAGAAGAGAGTGAAAATGTTGGCTTAAAGCTCAACATTCAGAAAACTACAATCATGGCATCTGGTCCCATCACTTCATGGGACATAGATGGGGAGACAGTGGAAACAGTGGCTGACTTTATTTTTCTGGTCTCCAAAATCACTGCAGATGGTGACTGCAGCCATGAATCTAAAAGACGCTTACTCCTTGGAAGGAAAGTTATGACCAACGTAGACAGCATATTCAAAAGCAGAGACAATACTTTGTCAACAAAGGTTTGTCTAGTCAAGGCTATGGTTTTTCCAGTGGTCATGTATGGATGTGAGAGTTGGACTGTGAAGAAAGCTGAGTGCCGAAGAATTGATGCTTTTGAACTGTGGTGCTGGAGAAGACTGTTGAGAGTCCCTTGGACTGCAAGGAGATCCAACCAGTGCATTTTAAAGAAAATCTGTCCTGGGTGTTCTTTGGAAGGATTGATGCTAAGGTGAAACTCCAATACTTTGGCCACTTCATGCGAAGAGTTGACTGACTGGAAAAGACTTTGATGCTGGGAGGGTTTAGGGGCAGGAGGAGAAGGGGACGACAGAGGATGAGATGGCTGGGTGGCATCACCGACTCGATGGACATGAGTTTGGGTGAACTCTGGGAGCTGGTGATGGACAGGGAGGCCTGGCGTGCTGCAATTCATGTGGTCGCAAATAGTTGGACACGACTGAGAGATTGGACTGAACTGCACTGAATGTTGATGTATGTTCCTTTTATGCCTGCTTTCTGGAGAGCTTTTATCATAAATTGGTGCTGAATTTTGTCAAAGTCTTTCTCTGAAACTATTGTGATAATCATATGGTTTTATCTTTTAATTTTTTAATGTATTGTATCACATTGATTAATTTCAAATATTGAAGAATCCTTGCATCCCTGGGATAAAGCCTACTTGGTTATGATGTATGATCTTTTTGATATGTTGTTGGCTTCTGTTTGCCAAAATTTTGTTAAGGATTTTTGCATCTATGTTCATCAGTGATATTTGCCAGTAGTTTTTTTTGTGTGTGTGTGGCATCTTTGTCTGGTTTTGGTATTAGGGTGATGATGGCCTCATAGAATGAGTTTGGGAGTTTACCTTTCTATGCAATTTTCTGGAAGAGTTTGAGTAGGATAGGTGTTAGCTCTAATTTTTTAGTAGAATTCACCTGTGAAAGCATCTCGTCCTGGGTCTTGTTTGTTGGAAGATTTTTATTACAATTTTGATTTCCATGCTGTTCTATGTCTGGTAATAGCAACATTTGTATAATATAAAGAATATGAATTATAAGCATTAGTGATAAATACACGTATATGCACATGCTCAGTTTTTCAGTTTTTTCTGACTCTTTGAGACTACATATATTGTATCCTGCCAGTCTCATCTATCCATGGGACGTTCCAGGGAGAATACTGAAGTGGGTTGCCATTTCCTCCTCCAGTGGATCCTCCCAACCCAGGGATCAAACCCCTGTCTCACTGGGACTCCTGGATTGGGAGGAAGATTCTTTTACCACTGAGCCACCTGGGAAGCCCCAACTATATGTATACAAATTCACAGTAAGAGAAGTGAAAAGACACAGATGGGAGTGTTGAATAGAAAGGGAATGCAACAAACTTTATGATTTCCTTTGAATTATTATGTATGCATGATTTTTATAATCACTATATATATGTGTGTGTGTGTGTGTGTATGTGTATATATATATATATATATATATATCTATCTATCTTATTTGTACATAGAAGGTGCTGAAAACCAAGGCCAAGATATCAACTCCACATGGAATAATATTATTTATATCAGCTTTTATCAATTGCGGTCTCTTGGTTTATCCTAATCAACTTCAAAGTTTGTCATAAACATTGGTATTAAAGAACAATAATTTTGAGTAATCTATTTTTATATGAGATTAGAGTCTAGGCTTTCCATATTGTAATGATCCCTTTACTTCACATGGATTCAGTTATTTGTTTTTGCACAAGAGAGAAACTATTGAATTTAGAGCTAGTGATTTTGAATACTGCATGGATATGAATATGTAAATGAGTATGCTTCCAATTATCAAGAGAGGCAATGAAAAATAAAATAAAAATATTAGTTGCTTAGATTAATATAACAGTGTTTTTTTTTAAACTCATGTTGATATCTAAGGAGGGTTAGGTAAAGATCTTTTCAATTACAGTCACCATGAAGCACAGGCTGTTGGAGAAACTGTCATTTTGAATGTTCTCAATCTTCAGTCTACAAGGAGAAGAGAGCTGTAGAGGCCTTGTGGTGGCAGTGAAATACTATAGCCTAGAAATGGGACATTTTGGTTTGTTCATATATCCTTGGATATGATCTCCCTCAGCCACAAAAAGACCAGGGAATCCAATTTTATGATGTGCCCCTAAGGAGGCAATTTAGGGATATTTGGTAAATAACAGAAATGACGTTGTAGTTGGAAATCAAATACTGATGATCAATATAATCCATAGATATCCAACAAAATATTTTATATACATATTTATAGATATAATATTCAACTCTATTAATATATTATGAAACTGAACATTATAGATTTATGGATATGGAAGACTGGGTTTAGAATCCTAACCAGGACATATTGATTTTGTGAACTTGGACATTTTAACTGAATAGGATAAATTTAATTACCATTTTTTTATGAGAGGCAATAGTGTGTAAGATAATTGCTTTTTCCTAGGTGAACTTGATGGGATTATCTTTATGAGGTTCTAAATATGGTGCTAAAATTAAACATTCACTATTAGTGGTTATAGTCGTGACAATGACATTATTATATGTTTTGTTTTATGATCACAGAATAATTAAATATATTTTAAAGTTCTTTCAAATATTTTAATTCAACACATAATCATAAGTGCTAAAGAACATATGAGACAGTTGAATCTCTGACTAACTTCTTCAAAGTTAATTACACTGGCTTCTTCAGTGTCTCAGGTCAAAGAAATGGAAGAACCTAGAATCAAAATCTGACCAACTGACACTACCATAGATTTTAAAAACTGAACAAACAAAATACAAAAGAAAAGGCAACTTTGGACACCATACATAATGTGCAGCTGAATTTTGAAAAAGGTTGAAAATAATCCCATTATTAATATTGAATCAAAGAATATTCCAATTCTATATAAGTAATGCTATGAAGCCTACCTATTGCTTTAGGATACAAATTATGAGGATTCAATGTTAACCTTGACTGACATGCAATGTCAAGCACAATGTCAATGAAACATTAAAGAAAAACAACTAGAAATAGAGCATCATTTTTTAGAAAAACGCTATTCCTCACATAATATTTTGCTTGTTTCTCTGACTTCCCACATTATAAAAATATGTTTTAGTATGTCAGTTCAAGTCTAGTTGAATAGTTACATTTATTCACAAATTGATATTGATAGCTCTCTTTGAATCCTATTCTTGAGCTAGATAACCTTACCCACAAATTGCCAACAGAGTTGCTCCCCACTGTGATTTTTGGGAACATAATGGATCCCAGTGTGCCCAATATCTGTCTCACTGCCTTCCAGAGATTCCCAGAGTCCTTGTGTCTTGTTTCTTTCAGAACTTAATGTTCTTGACATATCACTGTCAGTGTCTCATTTAGATCTCCTGCCACTGTTTCACTGTTTCCTTGCTATTTCATAAGAAGAATGTCTTATAAAAGAGACAGTAGTTCAAGTTATACTCAGAATCTTGATCGAAAACCATCATTGCATGACCTTTCTAGCCTGAGGCGAGCACTCAATCTATTTTTTTTTTTTTTTTTGCAAATTAATTTATTTCTTTTATTTGGAGGCTAATTACTTTACAATATTGTGGGTTTTGCCATACATTGACATGAATCACCCCTGGGTGTACATGTGTTCCCCATCCTGAACCCCCTTCCCACCTCCCTCTCATCCCATCCCTAAGGGTCATCCCAGTGCACCAGCCCTGAGTACCCCGTTCCATGCATCGAACATGGACTGGTGATCTATTTCACATATGGTAATATAAAATGTTTCAATGCTTTTTCTCTCAAATTATCCCATGGCCCTGAAGGTAGGTAAGTGGGAGTCATACCCATTCACCCCACACTGGAAACTAATAATTTGCATGTTTTAGATAGCTAAGAGTTTGAAGCATATTTAATTAGACCAGGAATGGTAAGACAAATTATTTACATAAAATGTCCTGAAAACAGTTATAAACTTTTATTACACAAGACTCAAACCATAGCAAATCTGTGTGGGTTTGAAGTTCAGTACAAGTCCTGGATTCATGTCTCACCACAATCAATACCTATAATCCATTTCAGGTACAGAACCCTTGTCTCAAATATAGGTTCTTCTCTATGATCCCTTTTCCTAAAAAAAGAAAATGAAGCTCACCAAGTTTATGTCATTTATCCAGAGGTTGATGAATTGAAGGCAGACAGCTGTCTTCAGAGGCATTTGTGGTTAATGTATCAATAGAGCATGTTCTTTCTTATGTCTCAAAAAGCTCTAAGAAGCAAAACACTCTGACTTTTTCCAAGTGTATTCTAAAGTTTCCTAATCAAGGCACTATTGATATTTTGGAGCAAACATGTTGTTCTGTGTGGAGGACTGTACATTCTAGGTATGAGGCTTAGCAAGAAATCTGGCCAATACCCATTAGATGCCAGTTACACTCTACCCGCTACCCACTCCATCATGGCAACCAAAAATGTCTCCAGACAAAACTGCACTTGGTTGAGAATCAATGGCATTGAGTTAAAAAAAAAAAAACAACTATTATTGTTTGACTGATTTCAAGTAGATTATTATTTTTTTTTTAAGTTTCCTAAGTGATGTTAGTGGTAAAATCATCTGCCTGCTAATGCAGAAGATGCAAGAGATGAGTGCTTGATCCCCGGGTCAGAAAGATATCCTGGAGAAGAAAATGACAACCCACTCCAGGATTCTTGCCTGAAAAATCCCCAGGACAGAGGAGTCTGGTGGGCTACTGTCCATAAGGTTGCAAAGAGTCAGACATGATTGAGCAACAGAGCACACACACATTTTTCTTTACAGACAATATATGGTCATTTACTGGTTCAATATGACAAAAACAATGGAATACATGTAATCTTTACATATTTAAAAAGAAAATATGAAGAAACTGCAAATTATCACTTTATTTACATTACTATAATCAGTTCTAGTAAGTAACAAAATTTTTGACATTTTTTCATATTACATGGGTAATTTTTTCTGTGTGATAAGATATGTGATTTTAACAGGTTGTTAGTGACTCAGAATCTCTTTGACTTATTTATTTATTTACTTAATTGGAGGCTAATTACCTTACAATAGTGTGGAGATTTTTGCCACACACTGACATAGATCAGTCATGACTGTACATGTGTCTCACTATCCTGAGTTCCCTCCCATCTCCCTCCCTTCCCCTATCCTTCTGGGTTGTCCTAGAACACCATCTTTGAGTGCCCTGCCTCATGCATCGAACTTGCATTGGTCATCTATTTTACATATTGTAATATACATGTTTCAATGTTATTCTTTCTTATTGTCTCACCCTTGCTTTCTCCAATATAGTCCAAAAGTCTGTTCTTTACATCTATATCTCTTTTGCTGTCTTACATATAGACATACAGGGTCTTCACTACTGTCTTTCTAGATTCCATATATATGTGTCAATATACTTTATTGGTGATTCTCTTTCTGGCTTACTTCGCTCTACATAATAGGCTCCAGTTTCATCCACCTTATTAGAACTGACTCAATTGCATTCTTTATTATAGTTGAGCAATATTCCGTTGCGTATATGTGCCAAAACTTGCTAATCCATTCGCCTGCCAAAAGACATGTCCTAGCATTTGTAAACAGTGCTGCAATGAACATTGGAGCACAAGTGTCTCTTTCAATTCTGGTTTCCTCGGTGTGTATGCCCAGCATTGGGATTGCTGGGACATATGGCAGTTCTATTTCCAGTTTTTTTATTTTTTTTTTAAATCTTCACATTTTTCTCCATAGTGGCTGTACTAGGTTGCATTCCCACCAACAGCGTAAAAGAGTTTTGGTTTTTTTTTCTCTGCACCCTTTCCAGCATTTATTGTTTATAGATTTTTTTAATGGCAGCCATTCTAACCAGTGTAATTTGATACTTCATTGTGGTTTTTATCAACTGTGGAAAATTCTGAAAGAGATGGGAATACCAGACCACCTGAACTGCCTCCTGAGAAACCTATGCAGATCAGGAAGCAACAATTAGAACTGGACATGGAACAACAGACTGGTTCCAAATAGGACAAGGAGTATGTTAAAGCTGTATATTGTCACCCTGCTTATTTAACTTATATGCAGAGTACATGATGAGAAACTCTGGGCTGAAAGAAGCACAAGCTGGAATCAAGATTGCCAGGAGAAACATTAATAACCTCAGATATGCAGATGACACCACCCTTATGGCAGAAAGTGAAGAGGAACTAAAAAGCCTCTTGATGAAAGCGAAAGAGGAGAGTGAAAAGTTGGCTTAAAGCTCAACATTCAGAAAACGATCATGGCATCTGGTCCCATCACTTCATGGGAAATAGATGGGGAAACAGTGGAAACAGTGGCTGACTTTATTTTTGGGGGCTCCAAAATCACTGCAGATGGTGACTGCAGCCATGAAATTAAAAGACACTTACTCCTTGGAAGGAAAGTTATGACCAACCTAGATGGTATATTAAAAAGCAGACATTACTTTGGTGATTAATTGTCAGTTGCTTTGCTTGCTATTATTTTCTGCTATTCTGAAGGTTGTTTTCTCGGCATTCTTATAGTTTCCTTTATTGTGCAAAATATTTTAAGCTTCGATGGGTACCATTTGTTTATTTTTGTTTTTATTTCCATGACTTTGTTAGGTGGAACATACAGGATCTTACTGTGATTTTTGTCGGAGAGTTTTCTATGTTTTTCTCTAAGAGTTTTATAATTTCTGGTCTTGCATTTAAATCTTTAATCCATTTTGAGTTTATTTTTGTGTGTGGTGTTAGCAAGTGTTCTAGTTTCATTCTTTCACAGGTGATTGATCAATTTTCCCAACACCACTTGTTAAAGAGATTATATTTTCTCCATTATATATTTTTTCCTCCTTTGTCAAAGATAAGGCATCCATAGGTGTGTGGATTTATCTCTAGGCTTTCTATTTTGTTCCACTGATCTATATTTCTGTCTTTGTGCCAGTACCATACTGTCATCAAGACAGTATTGATGACAGTATGGTACCATACTTGTAGCTTTGTAGTATAGTCTGAAGTCAGGCAGGTTGATTCCTCAGTTCCATTCTTCTTCCTCAAGATTGCTTTGGCTATTCGAGTTTTTCTGTGTTTCCATACAAATTGTGAATTTTTTGTTCTAGTTATGTGAAAAATACCGTTAGTAATTTGGTAGGAATTGAGTTGAATCTATAGATTGCTTTGGGTCATATACTCATTTTTACTCTACTAATTCTCCCAATCCATAAACATGGTATATTTCTCCATGTGTTTGTGTAATCTTTGATGACTTTCATCAGTATTTCATAGTTTTCTATATATAATCTTTTGGTTCTTTAGGTAAATTTACTCCTAAGTATTTTATTGTTTTTGTTGAAATGGTGAATGGGATTGTTTTCTTAATTTCTCCTTCTGTTTTCTCATCATTAGTGTAAAGGAATGTAAGGGATTTCTTTGTATTAATTTTATATCCTGCAGCTTTATTATATTCATTGTTTAGCTCTAGTAATTTTCTGGTGGTCTTTAGGGTTTTCTATGTAGAGGATCATGTCATCTGCAAACAGTGAGAGTTTTACTTCTTTTCCAATCTGGATTCCTTTTATTTATTTTTCTTCTCCGGTTTCTGTGGCTAAAATTTCCAAAAGTATATTGAATAGTAGAGGTGCGAGTGGGCACCCTTGACTTGTTCCTGCCTTTAGAGGAAATGCTTTCAATTTTTCACCATTAAGGTGAAAACTTTGCTGTGGGCTTATCAAATATAGGTTTTATTATGTTGAGTTATGTTCCTTCTATGCTTGCACTATGGAGGGTTTGTATTATAAATGGGTATTAAATTCTGCCCAAGGCTTTCTCTGCATCTATTGAGATAATCACATTTTTTTTTATCTTTTAATTTGTTAATGTGGTCTATGACATTGTTTGATTTGTGAATTTTGAAGAATCCTTGCATCCCTAGGATAAAGCCCACTTGGTCATGATATGTGATCTTTTTAATATGTTGTTGGATTCTGTTTGCTATAATTTTGTTGAGGATTTTTGCATCTATGTTCATCAGTCATTTTGGTCAGTAGTTTTCTTTTTTTGTGGCACTTTGTCTGGTTTTGGTTTTAGGGTGATGAGTGGCCTCATAGAATGAGTTTGGGAGTTCACTTTCCTATGCAATATTCTGGAAAAGTTTGAGTAGGATAGATGCTAGCTCTTCTCTAAGTGTTTGGTAGAATTCACCTGTGAAGCCATCTGGTCCTTGGATTTTTTTGTTGTTGTTGGAAGATTTTTTTTATTATAGTTTTGATTTCTGTGCTTGTGATGGGTCTGTTAAGATTTTCTATTTCTTCCTGGTTTAGATGTGGAAGGTTGTCTAAGAAATTGCCCGTTTCTTCCAGATTATCCACTTTATTAGCATATAATTGCTCATAGTTGTCTCTTTAGATCTTTTGTGTTTCTGTGTTGTCTGTTGTGATTTCTCCACTTTAATTTCTAATTTTATTGATTTGATTTTTCTCCCTTTGTTTCTTGATGAATCTGGCTAATAGTTTGTCTATTTCATTTATCTTCTCAAAGAACTGGCTTTTAATTTTGTTGATTTTACCATTTACTTTGTTGTTTTGGGTTTGTTTTTATAAGCCTTTACTGTGTTTCTTGTCTAGAGAAGATCCTTTAGCATTTGTTGCAGAGCTGATTTGCTGGTGCTGAATTCTCTCAGCTTTTGTTTGTCTGTAAAACTTTTGATTTCTCCTTCATATCTGAATGAGATCCTTTCTGGGTACAGTAATTTTAGTTGCAGATTTCTTCTGTTTCATTACTTTAAGTATATCCTTCCATTTCCTTGTGCCCTAGAGTTTCTGTTGAAAGATCTGCTGTTATCTTTATGAGGATCCCTTGTGTGTTATTTGTTACTGTTCCCTTCCTGCTTTTAATATTTGCTCTTTGTGTTTGATTAATATGTGTATTGGAGTGTTTCACCTTGGATTTATCTTGTTTGGAGCTCTCTGGGTTCTTGGACTTGGGTGGCTATTTTCTTCCCCATATTAGGGAAGTTTTTGACTATTATCTCCACAAGTATTTTCACATGTGCTTTCTTTTTTGTCTTCTTCTTCTGAGACACCTATGATTCGAATGTTGGGGCATTTAATATTTTTCCAGAGGTCTCTGAGGTTGTCCTCATTTCTTTTAATTATTTTTTTTTCTCTTTCCTCTCTGCTTCATTTATTTCCACCACTCTATTTTCTACCTCACTTATCCTCTCTTCTGCCTCAGTTATTCTACTGTTGGTTCTCTTCAGAGTGCTTTAATCTCAGTTATTGCATTATTCATTATTGACTGACTCTCCTTTATTTCTTCTAGGTCCTTGTTAAACATTTCTTGCATCTTCTCAATCCTTGTCTCTAGTCTATTTATTTGTAGCTCCATTTTGCTTTCAAGATTTTGGACCATCTTTACTTTCATTATTCTGAATTCTTTTTCAGATAGACTCCCTATCTCCTCCTCTTTTGTTTGGTTTGATGGGTTTTTATCATATTTTTTCACCTGCTGAATATTTCTCTGCCTTTTCAAACTGTGGAGTCTGCTCCCTGTGGGTAGGGTTGGACTAATTGGTGTCAAGGTTTCCTGGTTGGAGGAGTTTGTGTACAGACAATTTGTACTGGTGGGTGGAACTGGATATCTTCTCTCTGGAATGCAGTGCAGTGTCCAGTAGTGAGTTTTTCGGTGCCTATGGGTTTAGCATGGCTTTATGCAGCCCTTCTTTTAATGTTCAGGATTGTGTTTCTGTTTTGCTGGAGAATTATCATGATGTGTCTTCCACCGGATCCTGTTGGCTCTTGGTTGGAGCTTGCTTTTTTTTTTGGGGGGGTGACCTCTTGTGTATTAATATCCCCTGGAGTCAGGAGGTCTCTGATGTTCTTAAGTTTTGGAGTTAAGCCCCCTGCCTCTGGCTTTTGATCTTTCTCTTACAGTAGCCTCAAGATTTCTCCATCCATACAGCATAGAAGATAAAACCCCTAGCTTTATTGGTGAAACAATTCTCCACAGCCAGGAACACCTAGAGAGATTCACAGAGTTATGTAGAGAAATGAAGAGGGAGGAAAGAGATAAAGGTGACCTGGAGGAGAAAAGAGAGAGTCAAAAGGAGAGAGAGAAGCCAAGCTGGCAATCAAACCCCTAAGTGAAAATGGATACTGAAGATTAGATTCTTAGAGGTACAAAATTTATAACAAATACCAAAAAGCAAACATTAAAAACCTAGAATAGAGGTTGGACTCTAAAAAATACTATATAAAATATAAAACATAATCAATCACAATAATTTTAAGAAATATGAAATTCGTTTTAAAAATAGGGGTTTTTTTTTGAAAGATAATAGAAGGCTACAAAAATTAAAGTTAAAAGAGTAATAAAGAACAAAATATTTTATTAAAAGTTAAAATTGATAATAGTGAAAATATATCTAGGAATTTCTCTGGAGCTGTTGTGGGCAATGTGTGGTCAGTTCAGTGTCAGATAATCCCTTATTCTGGCTTGTACTTGTTCTCAAGGTCTATAGATGCCCCTCAAATGTCTCCAGTATTAAATGCAGGATTTTAATCTGTTGCACCTATTACTTCCAGAGCAATTCTCCCTTCTTTATTTATTTTTTTTTAATTTTTTAATATAAATTTATTTATTTTAACACTTTTTGATGTATGGCAAAACCAATACAATGTTGTAATTAGCCTTCTTTGTTTATTTTGGGTTCCTCTGTTTGCAAGTCTCTTTAGTGTCTAATTTCTGCCTTGACACGAGGGGGAGAAAGTGTCTACTTATTTAGTCTCCCTTACTCAGTTGTTTTGTGGGGAGGGAGGGACACTGCAAACAAATAACATTGGCATGTGTAGGGAGTGATCGCAGTGGATGGACCACACTTGATTTGCCACAGCCCAAAGCAGCGTGTGCTTCCCGGGTCTACACTGCTCAGTCTCCAGGGTGTTCTGCAAGGGCACTGTCCCAAGTGAGCCCTGCTTTTCGTGCACTTCCCAGGTTCTCAGGTGCTCCACAAGGGCACAGACCCAGATGGGTTGTGCGTTTTGTGCCCCTCCCAGGTCTGAGCAGCTCAAGCAACCAGGTAGTTGTCCAGCGCACTGTCCCAGGTGGACTGTGCATCTTATTCATCTGCCTGGTCCCTGCTGCTCAGTTTCCTGGGTATGCCATGAGAACACAGTCCCAGGTGTTCCAGGTTTCTCCTCTGCGGAGGTGATCTCAGTCTGCAGAACTCCTGGGAGATGTCAACCATACAGGATCCCAGTAAGATGAGGTTAGCAACTGGGAGTCTGGTCTTAGTTTGGTGGATGATGCAGTCTCTGGGGCCGAGATTGCAGTAGCCTCTTGCCCTCTGGCTCTGGCTGTGGCTTGCCTGCCTGTCTGCCTCTGTGGAGGGAGGGCCCTATCAGGCAGCCAGCTTGCTTTCCTTTGATGTTAGTCAATCTTTTGTTCTGTGAGCTCACCAGGCGTCACAGTGAAGCGGTTAGATCCTTTCAGAGGAAGATATTTTCTTTTTTTTTTGGTCTCTCAGGGGAACCCGCGGATAGGGTTCCTATCTTACATTCACTCCCTCAGATTGTCCTCAAGGCATTCAGGCCTGGTCCTTACCCAAAGGATCAATGATGCAGCCTGTGTCTTCCTGCCCAACCCTCATTCCCTAGTGGCAGATATGAGCTTCTGGGTCACTTCTTTGCTGGCATTTGTGGTTAGGTGCATATTGTGTGGGTCTTTTTTTTTTTTCCTCCTGATTGTGGGTTATGTTGTCCTTTGAGATTCCAAAACTCCCTAAAGACACACCTGTAAGAGGGTTTCCTACTGTGTGGAGACTTCTCCTTCCTGACACCCTCCCAAAAACGGGTCTCTGCCCCTAAATCTTATGTCTCAGTTTTTGTCTTTTATATTTTGTCCTATATCCTTTTGAAGAGATTGGGCTGCCTTTCTGGGTCTGGGTGCTTGGTGTTTTCTGCTAGAGTTCAGGAGTTGTTTTTTGGAAGTTGCTCAGCATTCAGATGATGTTTTGATGAATTTGTGGGGGAGAAACTGGTCAACCCAACCTAATCCTCTGCCATCTTGGAACCGCCCCACCTCCTTGATTTTTCATGTATTGTGTGTAAATACAGACATACAAAAAGAATAATAGAGTTTTGCCAAGGGAACTCAGTGGTCATAGCAAACACCTTCTCCCACAACGCAAGAGACAACTCTATAAATGGACATCACCAGATGGTCAATACTGAGATCAGATTGATTCTGTTCTTTGCAGCTGAAGAAGGAGAAGCTCTATACAATCAGTGAAAACAAGACTGGGAGCTGACTTCGGACAGATCATGAACTACTTATTGCAAAAATCAGACTTAAAATTAAGAAAGTAGGGAAAATCACTAGACCATTCAGGTATCACCTAAATCAAACCCTTTTATGTTTAAGCAGTGGAAGTGACACATATATTCAAGGGGTTATATCTGATAGACAGAGTGCCTGAAGAACTATGGACAAACATTTGTAAAATTGTATGGGGGGAACTGATCAAGATCATTGCCAAGAAAAGGAGGAGAGCTTACAAATAGCAGAGAAAAGAAGAGAAGTGAAAGGCAAAGAAGAAAAGGAAAGATATACCCATCTGAATGCAAAACCAAAGAATAACAAGGGGAGATAAGAAAGCCTTCCTCAGTAACCAGTGCAAACAAATAGAGGAAAACAATAGAATGGGAAACACTAGAGACCTCTTCAAGAAAATTAGAGATACCAAGGGAACATTTCATGTAAAGATGGGCACAATAAAGTGCAGAAACAGCATGGACCTAACAGAAGCAGAAGATATTAAGAAGAGGTGGCAAGAATACACACACACACAAAAAACTCTACAAAAAAGATCTTCATGACCCAGATAACCATGATGGTGTGATCACTCACCTAGAGCCAGACATCCTGGAATGCGAAGTCAAGTGGGCCTTCACTATGAACAAAGCTAATGGAGGTGATGGAATTCTAGTTGAGCTATTTCAAATCCTAAAAGATGATGTTATTAAAGTGCTGCACTCAATATGCCAGGAAGTTTGGAAAACGCAGCAGTGGTCACAGCACTAGAAATTCTCAATTTTCATTCAAATATGAAAGAAAGACAATGCCAAAGAATGTTCAAACTGCCTCACAATAGCACTCATTTCATATGCCAGCAAAGTAATGCTCAAAATTCTCCAAGCCAGGCTACAACAGTACGTGAACCGAGAACTTATAGATGTTCAAGCCGGTTTTAGAAAAGTCAGAGGAACCAGAGATCAAATTGCCAACATCCGCTGGATCATCTAAAAAGCAAGAGAGTCCCAGAAAAACATCTATTTCTGCTTTACTGACTATGCTAAAGCCTTTGACTGTGTGGATCACAACAAACTGTGGAAAATTCTTAAAGTGACTGGAATATAAGACCACCTTACCTGCCTCCTGAGAAACCAGTATGCAGGTCAAGAAGAAACAGTTAGAACCAGACATGGAACAACGAACTGGTTCCAAATCGGAAAAGGAGAATGTCAAGGCTATATGTTGTCACCCTGCTTATTTACCTTATATGCAGAGTACATCATATGAAATACCAGGCTGGATGAAGCACAGCCTTAAATCAAAATTGCTGGGAAAAATATGAATAACCTCATATATGTAGAAGACACCACCCTTATGGCAGAAAACGAAGATGAACTAAAGAGCCTCTTGATGAAAGTGAAAGAGGAAAATGAAAAAACTGGCTTAAAATTCAGTCTTCAAAAAATGACGATCATGGCTTCTGGTCCCATCACTTCATGGAAAATAGACTGGGAAACAATGGAAACAGTGACAGACTTAATTTTCTTGGGTTCCAAAATCACTGCAGGTGGTGATTGAAGCTATGAAATTAAAAAAATGCTTGCTGCTTGAAAGAAAAGATATGACCAATCTAGACAGTATATTAAAAAGCATAGATATTACTTTGCTGATAAAGGTCCATCTAGTCAAAACTATGGTTTTTCCAGTAATCATGTATGGATGTGAGAAAGAGTTGGACCATAAAGAAAGCTGAAGTAAAGTGAAGTCGCTCAATCATGTCCAACTCTTTGCGACCCCATGGACTGTAGCCTATAGGCTCCTCCGTCCATGGGATTTCCTAGGCAAGAATACTGGAGTGAGTTGCCATTTCCTTCTCCAGGAGATCTTCCCAATCCAGGGATTGAACCTGGGTCTTCCGCATTGTAGGCAGATTCTTTACCATATGAGCCACCAGGGAAGTCAAAGAAAGCTGAGTGCTGAAGAATTGATGCCTTTGAACTGTGGCATTGAAGAAGACTCTTGAGAGTCCCTTGGACTGCAAGGAGATCCAACCAGTCCATCCTAAAGGAAATCAGTCCTGAATATTCATTGGAAGGACTGATGCTGAAGCTGAAGTCCCAATACTTTGTCCACCTGATGCAAAGAACTGACTCATTGAAAAAGACCCTGATCCAGGGAAAGATTACAGTCAGGAAGAGAAGGGAAAAACATAAGATGAAATGGTTGGATGGCATCACCAACTCCACGGACGTGAGTTTGAGCAAGCTCCAGGAGTTGATGATGGACAGAAAAGCCTATCATGATGCAGTCAATTGGGTCACAAAGAGTTAGTTACTGAGTTTCTGAACTGAATTGAATAAACCTACATAACTAAGATTGTAATGTTGTGCTTATACATGGTTATTGAATTGGACACACTATTTTTCTGCAGCAGTTAAATTTTTGGTTTCTAAATATTTGAATATCACTTTTGTTAACTCACTGGTAAGGTTTCTCATGAAACAACTTTTTAATAGAATCTTAATATTGGATAACACTATATTACTAAACATGAAAATTTGAAACATACTTTTTCTTTTACCTTCTGCCACTTGGTAAGTCAATGCATTAACCTATTTTTGTTTCTTTCTCAGATCCTTTCTCATCTCCGTTTAAAAGTAGTATTTCAGATGTTTTCTGAATAGGGATAGAAATATAATATAAACAAACATATAAGTACTAAACATATACAAAAATATACTATGTGCTCTGTAGAAGTACTGTATGATTTAAATGAACTAAAACTTTGGCAAAATACGAATGAGAAAATAGAGATAGCAGTCTGATTTCAAACTCAAACTGTCTTTTCAATTGCCAGAAGGTAAAATCTCAGTGTAATTTTACATCTTCAGCTGCCCTTCTTAGAATCCACCCACCATATAGAAGCTTCCAAATTGTTTTTGGGTCTATACGCAGTTCATACTGAGTCTAGACACAGAGTTAGACTCCCTTTCTTGGCTCTGTTCTTTCAGGTTTTCCTTCAGCACTGTCCAGAGGCCATGGGAATCCTGAAATCTGTGCTCGAATCTTCAAGTCCATAGAACTGCAAGTTTCTTCCCAAATTTTACTGTTCATGACATCACCTGGCACCTTCCCTCTGGCAAAAGGCCCGGGGGTGGGGGGAGGGGGAAAGAAGGAAAGAAAAGAAAACAAAAAAAGTAGCAACCTCACGAAATACTTTCATTTCTTCCAATTTCTACCTATTTTGGATGGTTTTCATTGCCTATTATTTGTTTTTGCTTCCTTTTTAGTTTTTATTTGTTTGCTTCTACTTGCTATGGAAGAGAGTAAAAATCTCTTAAAGGCAATTTCTCCATGACTGGGAGCTTATCTGCCAACATTTTCTGGGATCTAAGCAAGGCAGAGGCTCCAAACTTGGAGTATTATACTTTTCTTTTTTTTCCCCAATCTTGCTGTTTTAAGAGCATATTTAACTCTTGTAAATGTACCTAATTTTGGCTAATGGAATTGAAAGATTTACTGATCACAAGTTGTAGGGTGTATATTATTTGTGCTCATTTACATAATTTACTGATTAAACTACATATTTGCTCTATTGACCTTTCTATTTATCTTACTTGTACAGGCCTATAATCAGGGCATATACTTTACTGGATGGCATTTATATCTTATCTCTTATCCATTTATTTGCCCATTATTAACCTCTGAAATACTGGAGAGGAGGCCCACATTCTCTTTGCTAAGCAGTGGTTTATATTTTCTTCTTTCAAAAGTACACAATTTTTGTTGGATTTGTTTCATCCCTCTGTTCTTTCATTTAAGTTCTTTTGCATTGATTTGTCTTTATTTTCTTTTAGTATGCTTTTCTTTCTCCTGTTTTAGTTGACTTTGTTTCTCTATAGTTTTCTGTGTTTATGTCACATTCTGATCAATTCTACATATATCTTTGGTAAGGTCCAAGGTATATGGAGCTAAAATGTGTCCCCTGAAAAAAATTTTTTAATTTAAATTTATTTGTTTTAATTAGAGGCTAATTATTTTACAATATTGCATTGGTTTTGCCATATATCAACATGAACCTTCCATGGGTGTACACGTGTTCCCAATCCTGAACCCCCCTCCCACCTCCCTCCCCATATCATCCCTCTGGGTCATCCCCGTGCACCAGCCCCAAGCTTCCTGTATCCTGCATTGAACCTGGACTGGTGATTCGTTTCATATATGATATTATACATGTTTCAATGCCATTCTCCCATATCATCCCACCCTCGCCCTCTCCCACAGAGTCCAAAAGACTGTTCTATACATCTATGTCTCTTTTGCTGTCTCGCATACAGGGTTATCGTTACCATCTTTCTAAATTCCATATATATGCGTTAGTATACTGTATTGGTGTTTTTCTTTCTGGCTTATTTCACTCTGTATAATCGGCTCCAGTTTCATCCATCTCATTAGAACTGATTCAAATGTCTTCCTTTTAATGGCTGAGTAATACTCCATTGTGTATATGTACCACAGCTTTCTTATCCATTCATCTGCTGATGAACATCTAGGTTGTTTCCATGTCCTGGCTATTATAAACAGTGTTGTGATGGACATTGGGGTACACGTGTCTCTTTTAATTCTGGTTTCCTCGGTGTGTATGCCCAGCAGTGTGATTGCTGAGTCGTATGGCAGTTCTATTTCCAGTTTTTTAAGGAATCTCCACACTGTTCTCCATAGTGGCTGTTCTAGCTTGCATTCCCACCAACAGTGTAAAAGGGTTCCCTTTTCTCCACATCCTCTCCAGCATTTATTGTGTGTAGACTTTTGGATCACAGCCATTCCAACTGGTGTAAAATGGTACCTCATTGTAGTTTTGATTTGCATTTCTCTGATAATCCCCTGAAATTTTAATGAGAACATGATCTTGCATGGGCAAGTTCACTTTACAGCTTAGTCTTTCCTCTGATTGAGAATATTCTTTTAAATTACATTTTTTATTTTGAGTAAACATTCTCAAATTTGGTATTTACTCTAGTGCGGACAGAGGTAAGGAAAGAGATAATTGCAATACAGTAAACTAAATGTTATGACAGGTGTGTCCTTAATGTGCTATAGTTGTATGTCAGTGGGACAATTAAGGTCTATGTGCACTGAGTCTTGAAAGATATCTTATTGCCTTAATAAATTTAACTGCTGAAGTAACATTTTTTGGTTTTTGACATTTTTCACTGTAGGTTGTTCTTTTTAAAATAAACTGATAACTTTATGTAGCATAAACTGAAGTAATGGTAAGGTTCCCAACTACTCATACATTTTTTAAAAACCATTAAAGATAAGAAATCCAAAGAAGCTAATTGATTGTACAATACCAAGAGATAGATACCAGCAGATTTGGACCTTCGTTGCTAGACTGAATTTTTAAACTTTGATGTGATCAGGCATAGAGCTTCTTGCCTGAAAATAAAAGCAAAAAATAAATTTTAAAATTTGATGTTGGCTTATTAAATAGCTCAAAGAAGATAAAGGAAGATCATTTACAAATAAGTTACAATGTCTAACTGAGTAAATAGGATTGAAATCTAAAACTTTTGACTTGTATTATTAGTACCTACAACTTTGCCATGCTGTCAAACTTTTTTAAAATGTATTTCTTAACTTCACAAAACACAAATCCCTAAACAGTACACTATTTGATGTTTGTAATGTATAGCTGTTTCCAATAAACTTATTCTAGAATAGTATGTTATTTAGAGAAAAAAATTGAAAGTTCAGAGAGCTCCTTGTATCTCATACCCAATTTTCATCATTATTAACATCTTATATTATTAGGTATTTTTTTTTGTAATTATTGAACAGATAAATGTATGTTATTATTAACAAAGGCTTCCATGTTGGCTCAGTGGTAAAAGAATCTACCTACAATGTGGGAGACCTGGCTTTGATCCCTGGGTTGGGAAAATCCTCTAGAGAAGGGAATGGCAACCCACTCTGGTATTCTTGCCTGGAGAAATCCATGGACAGAAGAGCCTGGCAGGCTACAGTCCATGGGTTCATAAAGATGCAGACATAACTAAGCGACTTACTGTGGCAGCAGCAATTATTAACAAAACATCTTACTTTATTTAAGTTTTCTTGTTTTTTACATATCTTTTACTGCTCCAGAATGCCACCCAGGATACTGCATTACATTTCCTTAACATGTCTCCATAGGCTTCTTTAGCTGTGAGAGTTTTCTCAGACTTTCCTTGTTTTTGATGACCATTCTGGTTTTGAGGACTAATTCTGATATCTTTTAGAATTTTCCTCATTTGAGATGTGTCTGATATATTTCCCATGATTCAAGTGGGAGTGTTATTTTGGAAGGCAGACCCAGTGGAAATATGCCACTATCATCACACCATACCAAGTGAATATTCTCTAAGTATGGGTTATCAGTGTTGATTTTGACCTTGATGGCCTGACTGAGATAGTGTTTGTAAGATTTCTTTGTTTTAATGTCACTCTTTCCCCCTTTTCAATGTTGTACTGTTTGAAGGAAGTCACTATGTACAGAGACATTACTTTGCCAACAAAGATCCATCTAGTAATAGCTATGTTTTTTCCAGTAGTCATGTATGGATGTGAGAGTTGGATTATAAAGAAAGCTGAGCAACGAAGAACTGATGCTTTTGAACTCTGGTGTTGGAGAAGAATCTTGAGAGTCCAATGGACAACAAGGAGATCCAACAGCCAATCTTAAAGGAGATCAGTCCTGAATATTCATTGGAAGGACTGATGCTGAAGCTGAAACCCCAATACTTTGGCCACCTGATGCAAAGAACTGATTCATTTGAAAAGACCCTGTTGCTGGGAAAGATTGAAGGTGGGAGGAGAGGGGGATGACAGAGGATAAGATAGTTGCATGGCATCACTGACTCAATGGATATGAGTTTGAGCAAGCTCTGAAAATCAGTGATTGACAGGGAAGCCTGGCGTGCTGCAGTCCATGGAGTCCTAAAGAGTCGAACAGGACTGAGTGACTGAACTGAACTGAGCTATGTGCAGGCCACACTCAAACAGTGGGAATTTTATTTTCCCTCTCCTTGAGTATTCTAGAATATACATAAATAGTTTTAAATTCTCCTGCATAGGAGATTTGGTCAAAATTTTCAAGTTTGTTATTAAATCACTTTATATCAGTACAGAATCATAAGTATTTAGTTTATTGATTAGGTAATGAACCAATACTACTTTATTTTGTTCTCAAATTATTTCAACTTTGACTGTCATAAGCTTTCAGATGGCTCCTGTATTCCATTTGAAATATCATCATTATTTGTGTGTGTATATTTATTTGTGTGTGTGTGTTAAACACTTCCTTACTTCCTAACACTACACTATTCTCCAGGATAATCATTTATATTGGATTATTCCCTAACAAACATCCTGCATATTAATCTGTGCCTCAGAATGTTCAGGGTACCCCAACCTGTGACAATACCCATTGATATAATTAAAATTTGTTAAGCAATATTTTTGTGTGTTTTCTGTATTGGATAACTATGGAGACTTTAAAATGAATTATATACCTACATCAGTCTCTATTACTGTATTTATCTACATGAGCTATATCTATCAGCTATATCTATATTGACAAGGGCTATATCTATAGAGACTATTTATCCACATGGGCTACTTATCTGTATGGGCTATATTTACATGGGCTTCCCTGGTGGCTCAGTGGTAAAGAATCTGCCTGCCAATGCAGGAAATGTAGGAGACACAAGTTCAATCCCTGAGTCAGGAAGATCCCTTGGAAGAAGAAATGGCAACCCACTGACGTATTCTTGCCTGGAAAATTCCATGAACAGAGGAGACTGGCGGGCTACAGCCCATGGAGTCACAGAGTCGGACACAGCTGAACATGCACATCTGTATCTGTATAATGTCTAAATATATATATATATATATATATATATATA
>NW_011494929.1:351897-362423 GCF_000754665.1 Bison bison bison
CCAGTGTTCTTGCCTGGAGAATCCCATGGACGGAGAAGCCTGGTAGGCTGCAGTCCATGGGGTCGCACACAGTCGGACACGACTGAAGCGACTTAGCAGCAGCAGCATATATATATATGGCTGTATCATCTCTATTTATATAACTATATTTAAAGTTCAAGAAAGATAATTTTAATTAAAACAAGATTTTCAGAGACTACATTTAGTGTGATCATGGCATAAATAACATTTCAGAATCATTAATTTAAAAACAAGATCTATCTGAGTAAATATCAAACAGGTCTTGTTCACTTTGAAGAGTGGTATAACATGGAGATTTTTTTTCTACATATTTTTCTTAATACTTTATAATAACTATGTGCTATGTTTATAATAAGAAAAAAGTGTCACCAGCCCATAGTAATTTTTTAAAAGATGATGATGATTGTTATTCACTAAATTATCTCTAACCCAAATTTATATGTGTGTGTGTGTGTGTGTGTTAAGTTATTTCATTCACGTCTGACTCTTTGAGACCCCATGGACTGTAGTCTGCCAGGCTCCTCTGTCCATGGAATTTTCCAGGCAAGAATGCTGGGGTGGGCTTCCATTTCCTTCTCCAGGAAAATTTATATTGTGAAGTCTTAAGCCCCAATGTGACTGTATTTGGAAATAGAATCTTTAAGGATATAATTAAGGTTAAATGGGGCCATATGGAATGAAACTTGAAACCAATAGGCCTGATGTCTTTATCAGAAGAGGAGGAGATACCAGGAGAGTACACACACTGAGTACACACACTGAGGAAAGGTCATATAACAACACAGTGAGAAGTCATCTATCTGCAGGCCACAGAGACTTTATCAAAATCCTGTTCTTCTTGGTTCTTGATCTTAGACTTTCAGTCTCCAGAAATTTTAAAGAAAAAAAAATCTATTGTTTAATCCACACTGGCTGTGGTATCCTGTTATGGCAACCTTGGTTAATTAGTACAATGATAATAATCATAATGTCATTATGAATAAAATGTTATCTAAATTTTTCAAGTGTTTCTGCTTAAGTTCTGTGAGTGCAATTTCCAATAAGATGATTAAAGTTTAAATTACTGTTTTATTCAAAAAACAAAATTATCATCTTGACAAATACAACCATTTAAGATCATATTTCAGTCTTACAATATGTGCTTTTAACTGTTTATATAACCTGTACTTACAAATTTTTGTTTGTTTTTACATGCTTGCATTTTTTAAGAGACTATTATGAATTTACTGTAAACATATTTTATTTTTCATTTTCTTATTAATCAATTTTTGAATTGATTATGTGTGAGTCATATGTGAATCCTAAGGTACATCATGAAATTAATTAACTTAAATTTCAGGCATTTGTACAATATTGCTGACATAACTTTGCTGTCATATTGTTTTTGTTATTGTTGGTTGTTGTTGGAACATACCGAATATTATCACTACGCATTGCAGAAGCATGGTTTTTACTCGCACTTTGCTGTATTGACAGTGTTCCCTGACTAGTTTAAGATTTTCCTAAAAACACAAAAGTGAGATAATTCATACTATTATGAAAATTATGTTAATATTACAAAAACTTTGTCAACTTCATCACAGTTTTCATGATTATCACTAATTATAATATTTTTCACATAACATTCTCTAAGTTTAAAGTAATATTTTAAGTAGGCAGAACAAGAAGGGATGTTTAGAAAAAAATGTGCAAATGCCAAGCACATGAGTTCTGCTGCAGTAGAAAGGTTCACTTAGCCTCTTATAATTTTTAACCAATTGTTGATGTATTACGAGAAATGCTCAAATTGTCAAAATGGATCCACGAGTTAGGTTTTCCCCAACAAACATGCTAACAATGATTAACGAAGAATGCAAACAACTAAGAAACAGCCACAAATACATCTTGTAGTCCAGATTTCCAAAAGTTTCTTTTAGCACTCTGAGATTTAGTTCTAAATGACAGATGACAGTTATATATAGTACAGATTAACACAAGGAAATTACTTACCTTTGGGTTCTTTTGGTTTTTTTTTTTTTTCTTTTGGTTTTTTTATGTGTGATTATCATGAAACTAAAAGACCTGGGTGACCTGCCTGCACCAATCACTTGATAATTTCCATTATTAACCCAGTTATCCTACTTCAGTCTTACAATATGTAAATTAAATTAAAAAGCCAGCTTCATTTACAATAAACAATCAACTTGAAAAGAATTTAGAGAAGAACCCAAAAGCTCCTTAGCATGTTTGCAAAGACCTCTTGCTGGGGGCTCAAAAGCAGAGAAAGGAAGTTGGAGAACTAACGTTAGCTACTGTCTTCCTGGTTACCATGGAGGAAGTCAGTCAAGGAAACCGAATCTCATTTCTTAAAAGGAGAATTTCCAATTTTTATATGAAATCTCTTATGCATGATAGTAGGTGAAGTGTTGTATAGGGTTTAACCAATAGAAAATGATTTATTCTACTGTAGATATAGTGAGGTCTTTCATCCACTCACTGTTTTCTTGAATCTGACACATTGTTGTATTTGCTCATTGAAGAGCATCATGGGGCCATCACTGTAACATTTTAATTATGATATATGTCTTTTGTTTTAAAAAAGTAGACAGATTGGATAAGATAAGAGGAAGATATATTTTCTGTATGATCTGAATACCAAAGTCAGTGCAATTTGGAGATTGTTGATTAAGCTGTTCAACACTCCTGGTATTTTCCCTCTGTATTTAATGATGTTCCCAAGGCTCCTTCCTTATAAGAATAGCAAAAACAGGATCATCACTGGGCTATGAACCCCTTTAAGAGTGAGATAAAACTTTAGGAAGCATCCTGTAGCCTTTCTCTCATATTTCAATGACCAGAAGTGCCATGTATGTCTTTGCTTCAACCAACCACTTAGTGAGATTAAACCTACTATGACTTATTTTGAGCAATGAAGACATGAAAGTGAGCTTTTAAGGATACCAAGGAACATTGTATCTACCAAAAGACATGGTTACTTGAATAGACATGGATGAGAAAATAGCAGCAAGCAATATCCATTTAATTTCCCCCTTATATCAATTTCAATTCATATAACATATGCTAAGTTACTTTCTTTTCCATTCCTACAAAACTGCTGGCTAATTTATTAATTTAAAAACCTGTGTCTTTCTTCTCTCAAGTTGTCATCATGCTACAATATATCATTGAATAACTGTCCTGAATAAATTAGAACAAATTTCCTCTCCATATCTTCATATGTCACAGCAATGTTTTTGCAATAGGATGGATGTCTCGACATTTGCCAACATTAAGTTTGCCAATGTGCTTTCAAATTATATGATGGTCCAGAATGTGATGGTATCACGTAGCCTTTAGCACAGTATTATAAATAGAAGGTACTTGACATGCATTAATTTATTGATTTAAATATCAAATTGTTAATAGTATGAAATAGGTTCATTTTTTACATTTGATATGTGTACCTTCAAAACTAATTTCATTTAATGCCTGATAGAACAAAATTATTTTATTTCTGCCTCTACTGGACGTTTACATCTTTTCTGAACAGTTCTTTTTAGAATGCAGTAGCCATCACTGCTATTTTCCTACATTGCATTCTTTACAAGCTCTAAGATAAAAACCAAAATTGCAATATTGGAACATGACTATTAGTTAGGAATCATTTGCACTATAAATGTATTCTTCAATAAGATGTTTTAAAGTTTGTGCTTCCTGAGTGTGTATGTATAGTGTTATCTTCACAGTTTTCATTGTCATTTGTATATTTCTACAAATAATACCCCAAATAAAAAATATATGCATGTGCTATGTTTAGTCGCTCAGTCGTGTTCAACTCTTTGCGACCCCATGGACTGTAACCCACAAGGCTCCTCTCTCCATGGGGATTCTCCAGGCAAGAATAATGAAGTGGTTTGCCATGTCCTCCTCCAGGCGATATTCCTGACCCATGGATCGAACCCAGGTTTCCCACATTGCAGGTGGATTATTTACCATCTGAACTACTAAGGAAGCATAAGTCACTAAGAATATAAAATTTCAGGATGTTTTAATTACAGTACAGTTCTTTTCCTATAGGAAATTTAAAGATTTTTATAAAGTTTTTTGAGGGGGAGAGAAAATATTATAAAGAGAAAGTAGTCGTTTGCAATTTTGTTTTCTATACAATTTTAAGCAGTTTCTATGAATAAGCTAAGAACTGTCATTGAAGAAGTCTTTTATAATACACTAGGAATTATTTGGCATATCCTAAGAAGCATGGCATATAGTTGTGTTGAGACAACCTCAAGTATTACTCTCATTGTTATCAAAGACAGATACATGTATCAGATTATATCTGACATTCACTATGCTCTACTTGGCAGGTATTGTTCTATGTGCATTTCACATACCAATGCTCTTGATTCCCTCAACAAAACTGGAGAGGAGTTCCATCAATGTCTCCTCCCAGCTATACAGGACATTATATGAACTGGAATTCAAAAAGTATCTCTTCTGTGAAAGTGACAGTGAGTATAATATTATTTCTTAACAAAATGTACATTAGCTGTAAATTCCTGGCATATAAATTGCAATAATAAAAGTAATGAACATAAAACAAAATCAAATTTATCAAATTAATTAAGAATTCAAAGCCATTATGATATATGTATTTAATCAAACAATTACACACATTCCAATATCAGAAACTAAATTTACTGAGGGAAATTTCAGTGTACTTTCTTTACTCAGCAACTTTCTTCCGTATACAGACTATTGCTATATTTTGCAGACCTTTTTGTGGCATTAAATCTTGATTAGCCTTTATAAAAAAAGAATATTGGGGGAGTAGCTTTCAGGTTTATTAAAAAATTAAGAGGATGATATAAATATTTCTCATATACCCCTACCATCACATATACATAACCTTCCATGTTTCAAAGTTATTCCCAAAATGATACAAATTTTACTCAGGATGAATCTACATTACTATTATTGCCCAAAGTCCATACTTTATGGTTCACTCTTGGTACTGTACATTCTGTAGACTCGGGTAAACCTTTAATAACATATGCATCATTAGAGTATCACATATAATTTTTTTACTGCACTAAATAACCTCTGTGTTCTGCCTATTCATCTGTCCACCCTCTCCACACTGATAGTATGTGTAGCTTTGTAAGAAACTGCCAATCTGTCTTCCCAAGTGGACTGTACTGTTTTGCATTCCTACTAACAATATATTAGAATTCTTATTTTTCTACATCCTCCCACCTGGCTATGCCTCACATCCCAACAGACCCTTCCCTTAGAGCCATCCTTATCCCAAAGTTACAGATCCAGCTTGCCCACTTTCCTTATATATATGTTGTTCCAGCATGCCAGAGGATGTTCACCTTGAAGACCTGCTGCAGATATCGGTACTGGCCCAATGCAAGATTTACACCATATCCCCTAGATTTCAAGCCTACAAGAGGTCACCATACCCACCAAAACCTCGGTGCTAAACTGTGGAAAATTTATAAAGAGAAGGGAATACCCAACCATCTTATCTACCTCCTGAGAAACCTGTATGCAAGTCAAGAAGCAACGGTTAGAACTGGACATGGAGGCCAAACTATGGTAGGGGTAATGGCAGTAATGCCAACTTCCTTCAAAAGGATTTATGCCCACACTGTTGTATTCAGTGCCTTGGACCCTGAAGCAGGCCACTGTCAACCCAAGCCTCTGCCAGAGACTCCTGGGCACTCACAAGCAAGTCTCTTTTGGGGACACTGCTCTCTTCTCCTTGTTCCTGGTGCACACAAGGTTTTCTTTGTGCCCTCCAAGACTCTGTTTCTCCAGCCCCATGGAAGTTCTGTAATCAAATCCCACTGGCCTCTAAAGTCAAATTACCTGGGGATTCTCAGTCCCTTGGCAGATCCCCAGGTTGGAAAGTCTGTTGTGGGTCCTTCAACTTTCTTAACAGTGTTCTGCAGTTTGTCAGTTGTCTGTTGGCGGTTCTATGGTGGAGCTAATGGCGACCTCCTCCTCCATGTGATGCAAGAGGACTTCCATCACATGCCACATCATCCAGGTCTGTTGCAGCCAGAGCCCCTGTCCCCGTGGCAGGCCACTTCTGACCCATGCCTCTGCAGAGAACACTCAAAGGCAGATCTGGCTCAGTCTCTTGTGGGTTTTCTGGGTCCCGGTGTGCACAAGGTTTTGTTTCATCCCTCTGAGCTTTTCTGTTGGGTATGGGGTTTATTCTAAATGCAATTTCCCCCTTCTACCTTTTTGTTGGGGTTTCTTCTTTGTCCTTGGACATGGGATATCTTTTTTGGTGGGATCCAACATTCTCCTATCAATGAATGTTAGACAGCAAGCTGCAATTTTGGAGTTCTTACAGGAGAAGATGAGCTCACATCCTTCTACTCCCCCATCTTAGAGAATTAACTCCAGAAAGAATGAAAAGGAAGAGCCAAAGCAAAACAATTCACAGTTGTGGATGTGACTGGTGATTGGAAATAAAATCCAGTGCTGTAAAGAGCAATATTGCATAGGAACTTGGAATGTTAGGTCCATGAATCAGGGTAAATTGGAAAAGGTCAAAAAGGAGATGGCAAGAGTGAACATTGACATTTTAAGAATCAGTGAACTAAAATGGACTGGAATGGGAGAATTTAATTAATATGACCATCACATCTACTACTGTGGGCAAGTATCCCTTAGAAGATTTGGAGTAGCTCTCATAGTCAACAAAAGATTCTGAAATGCAGTACTTGGGTGCAATCTCAAAAACAACAGAATGATCTTTGTTTGTTCCCCGTCCCCACCATGGCAAGCCATACAATATCAGAGTAATCCAAGACTATGCCCCAAAGACTAATGTCAAAGAAGCTGACATTAAATGGTTATATGAAGACCTACAAGATCTTCTAGAACTAACACCAAAAAAAGATGTCCTTTTCATCACAGGGGATGGGAAACCAAAAGTATGAAGTCAAGATATACCTGGAATAACAGGCATGTTTGGCCTTGGAGTACACAATGAAGCAGGCCAAAGGCTAACAAAGTTTTTCTAAGATAATACACTGGTCATAGAAAATACCCTCTTCCAACAACACAAGAGATGACTCTACACATGGACATTACCAGATGGTCAATACCAAAATCAGATTGATTATATTCTTTGCAGCCAAAGATGGAGAAGCTCTATACAATCAGCAGACACAAGACAGGGACTTGATAGAGGCTCAGATCATGAACCCCTTATTACAAAATTCAGATTTAAATTGAATAAAGTGGAGAAAACAATAGAATATTCAGTTATGACCTAAATTAAATCCCTTATGATTATGCACAAAAGTGACTGATACCCATCTGAATGCAGAGTTCCAAAGAAGAACTAGAAGAGATAAGAAAGCTCTCTTAAGTAAACAATGCAAAGAAAATGAGGAAAACAATTGAATGGTAAAGAGTAGAGATCTTTGAAAGAAAATTAGAATTACCAAGGGAACTTTTCATGCAAACATGGGAACAATAAAGGATATTAATAATATGGATCTAATAGAAGCAGAAGATATTAAGAAGAGGTGGCAAGAATACACAGAAGAACTATAGAAAAAAGATCTTAATGACCCAGATAATCACAATGGTGTGATCACTCACCTAGAGCCATATATCCTGGAATGTGAAATCAAATTGGCCTTAGGAAAGATGACTATGAAAAAGTTACTGGAGGTGATGTAATTCCAGCTGAGCTATATCAAATCCTTAAAAAATGATGTGATTAAAGTGCTGCAGTCAATATGCCAGCAAACTTGGAAAACTCTGCAGTGGCCACAGGACTGGAAAAGATCAGTTTTTATTTCAATCTCAAGGAAAGACAATGCCAAAGACTGTTCAAACTATGGCACAATAGCATTCATCTCACATGCTAGCAATGTATGCTCACAATTCTCCAAGTGAGGCTTCAACAGTATGTGAACTGAGAACTTCTTGTAGAAAATACTTAAAGATATGGGAATACCAGACCACCTTACCTTCCTCCTGAGAAATCTGTATACAGATCAAGAAGCAACAGTTAGAACCAGACATGGAACAACAGACTGGTTCCAAATTGGGAAAGGAGTACGTCAAGGCTGTATATTGTCACCCTGCTTGTTTACTTTATATGCAGAGTACGTCATGTGAAAAACCGGGCTGGATGAAGCACAACCTGGAATCACAATTGCTGAGAGAAATATGAATAACTTCAGATATGCAGATGAAACCACCCTTTTGGCAGAAATTGAAGAGGAACTAAAGAGCCTCTTGATGAAAGAGGAGAGTGGAAAAGCTTACTTAAAACTCAACATTCAGAAAACTAAGATCATGTCATCTGGTCCCATCACTTTGTGGAAAATAGAGGAGGAAACAGTGGAAACAGTGTTAGACATTATTTTCTTGGGCTCCAAAATCACTGCCGATGTTGACTGCAATTGTGAAATTAAAAAAAAAAAAATTCTTGCTCCTTGGAAGAAAAACTATGAATAACCTACACAGCATATTAAAAAGGAGACACACTAATTTGCCACCAAAGGTCCATCTAGTCAAAGCTATTGTTTCTCCAGTAGTCATGTATGGATGCGAGTGAGAGTTGGACCGCAAAGATAGCTGAGTGCTGAAGAATTGATGCTTTTGAACTGTGGTGTTGGTAAAGACTCTTTAGGAGATCTAACCAGTCCATTCCAAAGTAAATCAGTTATGAATATTCAGTGGAAGGACTGATGCTGAAACTGAATCTCCAATACTTTGGCCACCTGACGTGAAAAACTGGTTTCTTGGAAAATACCCTGATGCTTGGAAAAATTGAAGGCAGGAGGAGAAGGGGACGACAGAGGATGAGATGGTTGGATGGCATCACCGACTCGACAGACATGAGTTTGAGCAAGCTCTGGGTGTTGGTGATGGACAAGGAAGCCTGGTGTGCTGCATTCCATGTGGTGGCAAAGAGACACATTTGAGTGACTGACTGAACGTAGCTTAATAAAATATTTTTACATTTTGTCAGTTTAACTTATTGTGAGGTGGGGGCTATCCATGTGAATATTTAACATTTTATATTGAAATGTGCATTTTGCAAAAACTTGAAAATTTTACAAAATTTTGCAGTGAATCTGCAAAAGGTTAAAATTTCCACTGATTCTCATGAGGTATATTGTTCAACCCTCTGGGAATGTGCCATTGTCTCACTCCAAACCAAAAGATGTTTATCATATTTTCAGCTGCAGCACAGTAGACTTGCTTTTCCCATAGAGTAAGATTCTATACTGCAGATAAGAAGTTATATTTTTCAGAAACAACATTGATTTTAATATTCATCACTGCTATTGACACACATTTCACTTTATTCATGGATATTTAGAAAATGAAATAGATCATGCACCATTCTCTTTTTTATAATTTGCTCCATGTACTCAATAATCACTTGAGTTAAATAAAGTAACAGACATCTAATAATACTTTCTCCATTTAAATTGATCCGAATTAATACATTTATTAAAATGTACAACTTACATATCTTTTGGGAATTTCTGTTGTTTTGTCTATGAAATTTTATTTTCAACAAAATCACCTACATATTTTATTATCAAATTGTATTGCCATGGGACATGCATCTGAGAACAATCTCCAGCTCTTGAACATGTTCCTTGACCAGTAACCATGTAGAAAATAGAAAATTTCGTCTTAATACCACAAGAATCTAAGTTCTAACTACAACCTGAAGGAGTTTAGAAGCAGACTACTCCAAAAATACTTCAAGTATGAGTTCAGCCAGGCTGACAACTTAACGCCAGCCTTGAAAACGCATAAACAGAGAACTCTGGTGAATTTAACAGTATTTCTGGCATTGACAACTGTGACAAGATAAATGGGCATTATTTTAAGCCAGTTAATTTGAAATAGTTTTTCCCTCAACAATAGAAAGGATATGCAATTAACTGTTACTATTTGAACAAAATTAAATTTCAGTTTTCAAAAAATTACTATTAATGTTTGTTTTTTGTTTTTTGCCAGTTATTTTTTTAATTAATTTTTTAAATTTTATTTTATTTTTAAACTTTACAATATTGTATTGGTTTTGCCAAATATCGAAATGAATCCGCCACCAGTATACATGTGTTCCCCACCCTGAACCCTCCTCCCTCCTCCCTCCCCATATCATCCCTCTGGGTCATCTCAGTGCACCAGCCCCAAGCATCCAGGATCGTGCTATTAATGTTTGATTCAAATAAATAGCAGTTAAATGCCATAAATTATGTGAAGGTACTTTTCCATCTATCATTATTATTATTAAAATATTAAAAATATTACAACAGATATTCTAGATGGTATATAATTTTTTTAAATTTTATTTTATTTTTAAACTTTACATAATTGTATTAGTTTTGCCAAATATCAAAATGAATCCACCACAGGTATACATGTGTTCCCCATCCTGAACCCTCCTCCCTCCTCCCTCCCCATACCATCCCTCTACAATAACCCAGTGTAGATGGTATATAATTTTGAACAGTTTCTAT
>NW_011494929.1:362741-396107 GCF_000754665.1 Bison bison bison
TCAGCTTTAGCATCATTCCTTCCAAAGAAATCCCAGGGCTGATCTCCTTCAGAATGGACTGGTTGGATCTCCTGGCAGTCCAAGGGACTCTCAAGAGTCTTCTCCAACACCACAGTTCAAAAGCCTCAATTCTTTGGCCCTCACTCACATCCATACATGACCACTGGAAAAACCATAGCCTTGACTAGACGGACTTTGTTGGCAAAGTAATGTTTCTGCTTTTCAATATGCTATCTAGGTTGGTCATAACTTTCCTTCCAAGGAGTAAGTGTCTTTTAATTTCATGGCTGCAGTCACCATCTGCAGTGATTTTGGAGCCCCCCCAAAAATAAAGTCAGCCACAGTTTCCACTGTTTCGCCATCTATTTCCCATGAATTGATGGGACCAGATGCCATGATCTTCATTTTCTGAATGTTAAGCTTTAAGCCAACTTTTTCATATGTGTATACATATATATGTATATGTGTGTATATATATATATATATATACACACACACACACACAAATATGCGTGTGTGTGTGTATATATATATACACAAGTATGTGTGTGTGTGTGTATCTCACTTGTAAGAAACTCTATGTGGTTTTCTAAGCTCTGAATAAAGTATCAGGAATTTGTTCTTCAAGTCATAGCATGTGACTGGTAGAGTAAAACTGAATTGGGAAGAAGAAAACAAGGAATTACTATTGATTCTGCAATTTATTTTTAATGTTAAGACATGTTCTTTAATTATTTTTGGCTCTTGTTTGTTGACTGGTGAAACTAAGAAGACGTATTTTAGTTCCATGACTGTAAAAATATTTAGGGGTATAAACAATTGCTTAACCCAGTGTATACTAAGAACTGCTGGGGTCCAGCCCCTGCTGATCCAGGGTATTCGAAGCGGGGATGGCATCGGCGAGGATCAGGATACAATAGCTTCAATTAGATATTAATTAAAGATATAAAGAGTCATAGAATGAGGATAGCTCAGTAGGAAAATTCAGTGGAGAAAAGAGGCTGAGTAGCTTGGTTTATGCGGGAGACCAAAAAAACTTCAAGACAAGAAGCTTGCACCACTTACGTAGTCTGCAGGTGTCCTTCCATTCTCCCTAAGGAGAGGAGACACTGAGGCCTCCCTGGTCGGATCTTAGAAGCCCAGGCATAATTAGTAAGCATGGCGGGTTCCGCGCTCCAGATGGAGACTCAGCCAGAGTAAGAGAGAGAGCGACATGGGGAGACCAGTATTTCAAGAAACTGATCCCAATTCTTTATTTTCCATGGTCTACTTTCATACACTGAGATGTTATGCAAAAATCACGTGGGGTCAGCAGTCCTGACTTTTATCAAAGTCAGGTGCTTCATACAAATGTATACAGAAGTCTTAGGGGTGTTACATCATCTTCTGGCCAGGGGGCCTGCTGACAATTTATGACCCTCTCCTTGTGACAGCGGTCAGTCAACCAGGACACTTATTTCTCCAAGGATGATTATTCTTAAAACAGATGCCACCCAAATAAAGTTACATTCCTATAGGGTGAGGGTGTAGTGGGTTTTAGTTAAGGAAAGAATTTACTTAGCCTAAGGTCTAACGTGATTAATATCAAAGGTTAATACTTATTTCTTCTATATAGTCATTAATGTGTGTAAGGGCAGGGGATATGGAGACTTATCAACAAACATTGGCTCAACAAATGAAAAACACAATTTCTAATCAGCCCATTATACTTATACTAATAGTTTTCTAACTTTTCTAAGGAACCTGTTTTTAGAAGGTTTAAAGCATCTCTTGTCTCTCACGGTTGGGAGGCTGTGAGCAATCACATGTGGCCGGACAAGCCTGTCAGGCAGTCTAGAGAACCTTCAGAGAAGTTTGTAAGTTGAAACATTCCTGTCACACCCAGGAATTATTATTAACTGGAGCTCTAAGTTAACTCCTTCTCTGAAAGAGGTGGTGGAGGACAGCCCCCCGTAAAGTCAGAGGTGTAGATGAGCACAAAGTAGTAAAGTAGGCAGGCTCTGGTTATGGGGGTAGATGCTCGAGGATTTCCAGGGGGACTCCTGAGGCTCGATCCCACCTTTGTGTATGTCGAGTCTCCTTCCTCATGACCTTTGCCACGGGCGGAGTGCCTCACTTTGGCCCCCAACAAAGAACCTATAAGAAGCAAGGAGCTCAAATAGTCATATGTTATATGGTTCAGGCAGTTGCAGTTGTGTTGGTTACAGAACACTAATCGTCATAACAAATGTATCCTAACATGCATAATGGTATAAACACAGCAGACATTTATTTATATCTTCCTCATTTAAGAGCAAACTGGGATGACCCTAAGGGATGGGGTGGGGAGGGAGCTGGGAGGGGGGTTCAGAATGGGAAACACATATACACCCATAGCTGATTCATGTCAATGTATGGCAAAAAACACTATAATGCTGTAAAGTAATTACCCTCCAATTAAAATAAAAAATTTTTTAAGTAAGAAACATATGATAATGCACAGTAGGAGGCCATCCTTCATGTGATGATTCAGAGAATTTATGTCTCCTCCAACTATAACATGTGCTTGCTAGGGTCATTCTTACCTGAACCAAGAAAATAGCAAGAGGAATGCAAAAGGCAATTTCTATGAAACAAGGATGTGAAGGGCATATGTCACTTTGGTTATTTTTTATTAGCTAGAAGCTAAGCACTTGGCCACATTTAATATAAAAGGTGGTGGAAGGAAATGTAGTCTTAGTTTTTGATCATCAGTTCAGTTCAGTCACTCAGCCGTGTCTGAGTCTTTGTGACCCCAGGCCTCCTTGTCCATCACCAACTTGTGGAGTTTATCCAAACTCATGTCCATTGAGTCAGTGATGCCTTCCAACCATCTATCTCATCCTCTGTCATCCCCTTCTCCTCCTGCCCTCAATCTTTTAAAGCATCAGGGTCTTTTCAATAGAGTCAACTCTTCGCATGAGGTGGCCAAAGTATTAGAGTTTCAGCTTCAACATCAGTCTTTCCAATGAACACCCAGGACTGATCTCCTTTAGGATGGACTGGTTGGATCTCCTTGCAGTCCAAGGGACTCTCAAGAGTCTTCTTCAACACCACAGTTCAAAAGCATCAATTCTTCTGGGCTCAGCTTTCTTTTTAGTCCAATTCTCACATCCATACATGACTACTGGAAAAACCATAGCCTTGACTAGACGGATCTTTGTTGAGAAATACGCTTTTTAATATGCTGTCTAGGTTGGTCTTAACTTTCCTTCCAAGGTTTTTAATCATGAATATGGATAAATGGTGTTTTGGTGAATACACAGAAATTTGCATGAGGTCATCTACCCAGTCACTCAGTAACAACTTACTCCCTTCTTATTTTCCATATTTCATTTTCCTGTTCCTCCAGAAGTGGGGAAACACATCTGTATTCTAGTTATTAAATCTAACTAAAAGTCAAAATTTCTCATTGTTGTGATAACTTCTTCATCAATCTGGTCATAGCTGTTTGACCCAGTGGCTTTCAGAAAAACTTTACCTTCTATTCCGACATCATCCTAGTCAATATACCAAAATGGGGAATAGACAGGAAAACTTTGAAAGCCATCACTCAAAATAGAAAAAGACAAGGAAAATCCAAAGTAATGACATAGGCCTATCAGTTGCAAAATGATTTTGACATTATAAAGACAGTTAATTTGCCATTGGAGGATCTTTGCTAGGAATGTGCCCATGTGCTCTGTGACCCTTGTATCCGCTGTCTTGGGCATACTTTCTTCATAATTACCCATGATCTGATCTGGAGGGGACACTGAGGAGTCTTCCCTCTGTGGGAAGTGAATAATATTTATTTTGCAACTGGATACATTTAGTGCCACTGTGACTGTGCTTCTTATATCTCTTTAGTAGTGCAATAACTTAAAAATAGATTTCTTTTCTGTTCTGCTTTTTTATTCATTTATTTATTTTTATCATCAGTACCATGTCCTTGGGCTTCCCTGGTGGCTCAGACAGTTAAGAATCTGCCTGCAATGCAGGAGATCGGAGTTTGATCCCTGGGTCAGGAAGATCCCCTGGAAAAGGGAATGGTTACTCACTCCAATATTCTTGCCTGGAGAATTATATGGATAGAGTAGCCTGTCAGGCTACAGTCCGTGGGGTTGCAAGAGTTGTACATGGTTAAACAACTAACCACTTTCACTTTAACCATGTCCTGGTAAGCAAAGTACTTTAATAAACTTGCCAAATCTCTTTATTTTTGCATCATTTTGGTGATGTAAAATCATCACCAAAATTATGATTTCATACACAAAGTGTGAATTTAAATAAATTTTGACATATATGTACATTTGTGAAAATTTTGCCACAATTAAAGCAAGATATGAACAAAATTTGCTTCAAACTTGTTTAGAGTCTCTCTCTCTCCTTCCCATCTTCATTCCAGCCACATTACCAAGAAATTGTTTATTTACTTACTTAGCAGTGTATATTGGTTTTTATTTTTTGTGAAAGTCGTTAAGTTGTGTCTGACTCTTTGCGACCCCATGAACTGGGGTCTACCAGGCTCCTCTGTCCATGGAATTCTCCAGGCAATTCTACTGGAGTAGGTAAGTGTTCCCTTCTCCAGGGGATCTTCCCAACCCAGAGATCAAACCCTGGTCTCCCATACTGGAGGCAGATTCTCTACTGTCTGAGCCACCAGAGATAGTCACAACAAGTTCACTTTTCTGCCTAGATTTTAAATTTCCTTTTCAATTATTTTTATTTTTATTACTTTTACAAACATTTCATGTCTTATACAAATGAAATTGCTATACATATTTGCACATTGTCTACCTAAGTGCTTATTTCTCTTATGTAAATATTAGGAAAGTAATGGCTAGATGGTATGTACATACTTAATTTCTTAAAGAAATTACAGTCATTATACAAAGTATTTACATCATTTTGCTTTCCTTTAAGAAATGTATGAGAGTATCAGTATCTCCACCACATTCTTGGCAACAAGTAACAGGTCTTTTTATGAAATGTTTCTTATTCTAATAATTGCATTGTGATACATCGTTGTCATTTAAATTTACATTTCTCTAATGAGTAGTGATGTTTAACTTTTTCTGTGTGTGTGTACTCAGTCACTCAGTCATGTCCAACTCTTTCATGACCCCGTGGACCATATAGCCAGCCAGGCTTCTCTGTCCATGGGATTCTCCAGGCAAGAATATTGGAGTGGGTTGACATTTTCTCCTCTAGGAGATCTTCCCAACTTAAGGATCCTATTCATCTTTTGCATCTCCTGCATTGGTGGCAGATTCTTTACCTGGGAAGCCTTAACAATTTCAGTGTTATGTCATAGAATGTGATATGTTATATAATATGTGTCTATGCTCAGTAGTGTCTGACTCTTAGAGACCTCTTGGAACTATACAGTTCATGGAATTCTCCAGGCCAGATCTTCCCAACCTAGGGATAGAATCCAGGTATTCCACATTGCAGGTGGATTCTTTACCAGCTGAGCCACAAGGGAAGCCCTTTTCTATGTGATTGTTCTTATTCCTTTTCTTCTTTTTGATGGGTCAGTCACATATTTGCCCATGTTTATTATTGAATTTTGATATTTCTTTATGAAATCAGAATATAGGTCCTTTATAAAATATTTGAATTTCAGGTATTTTCTTCCATTTTTTTCTTCATTTTCTAACATACTTTTCATAATAATATCCTTTAAAGAACTAAAATGTTTATTTTTAACTCATTTGAATTTGCCATTTCTTCCTTAATTTAGCATGATTTTTTTATATATTGCTTTGCCTAAGAGAACAAAAACTCCTTTATGTCTTTTTTCTGGAAGTTAAATTTTTATCATGTAATTAATTATGCTAAATGACTTAAGGATCTGTTCTATCAATCCTATCATGTTTGTCATTTCAGGATTTGTTTCTATTGATTGACTTTTCTCCACATTTAGAGCCACTTTTTCTTGTTTGTTTGAATGTTTTCTAATGTTTGACTAGTAATGGAAATAACCATACTTTCACATCGTTGGTTCTTGAAAATGTTTGAATTTTTCCAATTACTTTTGTTTTGTGCACACTATTTACATGGAAATTCTTTGATATTGTAAGACTTCTTTCTAAGTTTTATTTGTTTGTTTTTTTAGTTATGGAGAGAGAAAACATCACTTTAAGCCAAGATTTGTCCCACTACTAAACTAAAATCCTACTTGAGTCCTGAATGCCTAAGTATTCTACCTGAAACTTATAAATTTGAATATCTTTCATTTTGGTTGAAGGAAACAATAATTATCTCTAGAATTCTGCTAGTTCCAATTACTGCTTTTATTAAATTTTTAAGATGTCTCTTTCCATAGCTTACTTTCATGAAATGGTAAGGACTCAGTTGAAGACTCACGTGGGCCATTTTAAATATCTTTAGTCCTTCTCTTTCTCTCTCCCTCTTCCTGCCCAACCCTTCTCATCTGCACTTGTCTCTCCAGTAAATTGCTCTGTGAACTCCATATTTGTTGATCTCTCCATTCTTCCGGCTCTGTCTCTTCAGCATTGGATTCCATCTGTCAACACTGAAGCTTACAATGCATCTCTAGATAGAGAGCTGGAATATTAATTTACCTCATCTGTTTCCTCTTTCAAGAAATCACTCTACTGTGGTGTCTAATATCCAATTTTTGAAAATCATTGTTTTACATACTTTGTTCATTTTTTTCAGCTGCTCCATGGAAGAGGTAAATCCAGTCTTTATTATCCAATTTTTACCAGAAGCATGATATGCTCTTTTACTTCTTGAAATTTTACCTGATATTGACAGCACCTATGTGACTCATGTATCAATAAAAGGTAGGCTTCCCTGTTCAGCAAGTGGCTGTCACTTATGAAGTGATTTATAAATTCAGGCTCCTCCAGTCACCTGGCTCTTCAATGATCAGCACATTATTTTTCTTGTGTACCCTCCATGTTATTGAAGAAATAAAATTGTATCAAAGGGTATACATAGCAGTTTTGCAATTATTTATCCCTCAAATTTAACATATTATTCTTGCCCACATTTGATTTTCTTAAACTCAAAACAATTCTACCAATAAAGAAGATTGAAAACAGTATAACTGTATTCCCAGAAAGAATAGAAAAACAGATTTTGGTGGAGAGTTGGACAATTTTGACTTTCAAAACATTAGACAGGGTTTTTATTGTTGGTGGTGGTGGTCTTATTCTTGTTTACCTACATATATTGGAGTGTGTGTGTGTGTGTGTGTGTGTGAATTTTCAAATGAAGCTACTGAGGTTTGAGATTTTATGTTAAATTAAATACACAACTATTTGATAAAAACAAAATACAATATAAAGCTAATTTCTCAGAGCCAAAATTTGCCCCAGAACAAATGACTCTGTGCTAGGTTTGTAGCAAAAAAAAAAAATTAAAGACATTTTCCTTACATAAGTAAATAGATTTTTCACACAGACATAAAAACTAAATTTAAATTACTTAAAATTTATTTTAGTAATTTTTAATGAATTTCCTTTCTAATCTAAAGGACCAGTTTGATATTTTCATCACTTGTGCTCTTGTAACATTAATTTTAAGTTTCATCTTCCTTTATCAAGATTGTCTTATAAAATTGCATTTTTTAGGCAATCTAGTTTATGAGTGTATTATATTATCCAGTGCTCTCCAGAGAAACATAAACAGTAGGATCTATCTATATCTGTCTACCTGTCTATATTTTGCTGTTGAGTTGTTTGTGTCTGAGTCTTTGCCACCCCATGGACTATGGTTTGCCATGCTGTCCTGTCCATGGAATTTCCCAGGCAAGAATACTGGAGCTGGTGATCATTTCCTACTCCAGAGAACCTTCCTGACTCAGGGAATTAACCCATGTTTCTTGCATCTCCTGCATTGGCAGATTCTTTACCATTGTACCACCTGGGAAGCCCAATCTATCTCTATCTGGATGTTAAGGAATTGGCTCATATGTCTATGGAGGCCAACATGTCCCAAGCTCTACAGTCTCTTTAGATCCAAGACACCAAATGGTGTAGTTCTCCTGAGAACCATAAGAGCCTCACAGAAACACTCAGAATAATGTCTGACCAGATATCTAGGCATCTCATGGTACAGTCAAGTTGACATGTAAAGCTAACCATTACAATAAGTGTTATTCTATTACAGGTATGCTCTAAGGGAGAATATTAGAAAATCATTTGGAAAATAACAGTAGAACCTCTTTCCAGAACACAGTAAATCACACCAGTTCCAATTTAATTTTGCTAATGAAATTATGAACATAACACGAAAATGAAGGCGGTAGCTGATACAGCACAGAACATACATTATGAATCAATATTTTAAAATATGTGGTTCAGTTTATTACCCATGTTATTCTAAGCATGTCTAACATAAATGTGTCTAAAGTGTGACTTTCTTTTCCTTCAAAAATGTTATTTGTGAGGGTAAAAGCTTTGGAAGTGTCTCTCAGGACTTAGTTAGATCTTATAAAATATTGTAAATGATTTATATCACAACAGACATGACTTATAAGTTCAAGTATTCCCTATTGTGTTTCTTGCCCCATTTTTAAATACCAAGTTTATCTCCTTGGTCCTTTAACCATATTTAGTTGTATGTGATTGGTGGAGGGTAAAAGAGAATTGACTCATTCACTGTGTTGCAATTCTACACAGATATTAAATTGAAAAAATGTAACTAATAGATCTAATATAGATTTAGCAATGTAAAAAAGAAATTTTGGAAGGACTTTAAGGAAGGCCTGAAATATAACTTACTTGGAAAAATACATAAGTATTCATCCTCTCAGGCAAAATATATACGATATATTATTTTACTCAAAGTGCATATTTATGGAAATTTACCTTGTGTCTGTTCTTCTCAAAGGGAATGTCATTGAAAAGAAAGTTAATTTAAATTCATATCATTCATTTTTTTGTATGTTTTACTTTATTTGATCCCTTTACAAAACCAGTCAAGTATAAATCATTAGGGAGGAAAAACGTGTAGAAATACAATGAACATATGTGAAATAGATTGCCAGTCCAGGTTCAGTGCAGGAGACAGGGTGCTCCCAGCACACCAGACCAGGGCTGGTGTGTTGGGATGACCCTGAGGGATGGGATGGGGAGGGAGGTGGGAGGGGGTTCAGGATGGGGAACCATGTACACCCATGGCTGATTCATGTCAGTGTATGGCAAAAACCACTACAATATTGCAAAGTAATTAGCCTCCAATTAAAATAAATAAATTAATTAAAAAATTTAAAAAAAAGAAATATTATGACCATAGCAATGTTTCCTAATAACTGAGTCACAATTTGCTACCAAGAGTAGAGAGATAGAAAGGATACAAGTTATTATATACAAAGTTCATAATCAATAACCTGTTTATGAGTCATGCAGGAGCTATATAAAAAAGTTTCTTCTGCTGACATTGAACAATATTACATCATCTCTACTTTTCCCTTTTTCTACATGAATATTAAATTAGTTTTTTCCTCTCTTTCCAAATCGTACAAAAATACCAGAGAAGATGTTCATCATATTTGGACTATAATTTAGCGAGATTGACTTAAATTAGGTCCAAAGGCATAAATAAAATCTACTTGGGGAAGGAGCTTTAAGTAATAGGCAGCTTCTCCAAAGCTATTGAAACTATGTTACCTCTAAAGATGCTAACTGTAGTTTAGGAAATGTGGAAATATGTGTCACATATATCTGTATTACAGAGGCAAATTGATTTTCAATATAAACAACAAATGATAGTCATAATGGTAGAAATTGTGAAGCCTAAATATTCATGTGTGATTGTACTTATCTCCATTAAGGAATCCCATGTAAGGCACTAAAGATGGAGAAGGAGAAAGATTACTGACTTGATGATGGATAACTGTTCTTCAGAACAAGAAGGCCAGGTGCACTTGCCCCAGTGCCTATAATAATCAAAACAATTACGCTATTTCATTCATTGTAATCTCCCTTTCTTGTCTGCCTTCTTATCTATTCTCCTGGAAAATCTACAACTTTTGTTTTAAAACATTAATACAGAAGAAACAGGATGTATATATATATATATATATATATATATGTGTATATATATGTATATATATATATTTTTTAAACAGAAAAAGCTGAGGAAGGACAAAAAGACAGCGTTTTTAAGTATTTTCCAAATGTAGTTCTCTGATACAATGTAGAATGTACTTTTCAGTAGGGCTTTATATCTTGATGTTTTCTTAGTTCTATACCCATTAAACTCAAATATGAAAACCAGGGAACTGGGATTATTAAACAATAGCATATAATTTAGGAATAATGATACTAGTTGTAATATTTTGAATTTTAAGTTCATGACACTGTCAAAATATTTCAAGCAATTATGTGACTAACATTAACTTCATCAGATGTATTTCAAAGATATAAAACATTAGCTTCTGAAAAAGTGTAGACAGCTGCATTTTAATGCAGGTAATAAGAAAATCTTTCTTCTTGTCCAGAAATAAGTTCAAAATTCCATAATTCTGAAATTCTCTTTTTCTTTCATCATTAGGAGTTTGCAAATTAAATTCAAAAACTGTCTAGGCATTGTATAAAAGCATAGAGTAAGAAAGAAAGGTCCCTTGTTCCTAATTTCTTTGAAGAACATATACAACTTGTTGCAGTCATAATGACATCTTTGTCCTCCCAAGTATTTGAATTTTTTTGACAAATTGCACATAAAATATAACATTATTTTAATATAATTACAAGATGCAGTAATTTGTCAAATTTTGTACAGTACAATGCCCTCCTTGTAAAATATAGTATTTTAAATGTGTAGTATGAAGTAATAGAGGATGATATGATAGTAATTTTTGTTTATGAAAGAAAAACAGCTTAATATTAAAATTGCATGAAACTCATGACCATTGAGACAATTTCGACTTTCAACACACCAAGAAAAAAGACAAAAGAGAAGGAGATAAAGTAGCAATGAAACTTCCTGTTGTCCTCTATTTTCTTTTTATTTTGTGTAAGGATATAAAGTCTATTATATTTCAGGTTTCGTACAGTTTGCTCTGAATGAATACTTTACATACATTTTAATATCCTTGTTGTTTATGTCATCAACCTACAGAAGTAAGAGGAATTTATGTTTAACTCTTTAGACAGGTACTGACATCCTGATGTGGATAATTAGTACATAGCATTTGATAAGGAAGATAATGATCCAATTTAAAATAGAACACAATGCATTCTATTCAGAATTTTCTATTTACTTTCCTTCTCCATAAAAAACACTATTCTTTCATATACTTTATGTGTCTGTACTGAAAATACAGAGAAACTGTAGCATATTCTGAATGATGATACAGAAAATCAAAATTCTCTACGTAGGATATAGAATGTTATCAAAGTTAGAAAAATCATTGCTGTGCCACACTCCGCTCAGTGTATTATACACAGAGACAGAGCATTTTCTTCCCAGAAGTGGCCAAAAGTGCCAAAGATTCAAAGCAAGGAAATAAGATTTCTTTCAGATATTTTAGAAAGTTTTTTTCTTTTTTTTTCCTTTCAAGTTACCAGCCTCTGTAGCTGAAAAGGCAGACAGCTGCTCTTCAATTACACTGAAATTTTTAAAAAGTCTCAAAGCTGAATTTGGTTTAGGTCTGATTTTTAACATTTCCTACATCTTTTCAATATAGGCTGGATCAAGGTCAAGAGAAACTGGAGTAGATTTTAAATGAGGAACTGTATAATTTTGTCCTTAGGCTATTCTCTATGGACAATATTTAAATGTGATACTTTTTTAAAAATAATGCAGACACAGGCAAAGGAGGAGACTCCTGTACTGCTATTCACTTACTATGATACGGGCAATTTATATAATTCAATTTAGATAGATATACTTTTGCTAACATTTTCATAAAGCAAGGCATGAGAGTGCCTGTACTCTAATTTTCTGATAAATTATTTCAGAATAATTTGCATATATTTCTTTGATGCATACAACTGAATAATCAGTGCATAGATAAATTATTGAATATGATATTTAAATATTCTTTTTAAAATAAAATACCTGGTAGATATTAAAATGGTATTTCATATTCAGCTAAATTTACTTTTGTGCTTGAAAATTTAATTCAAAATACATGTGTCTAAAATTTGTAGATAATAAATTATTGAAGTATTTTTTATTGCACCCAAATGGCAACTTCTTATAAATGATAGCACTCTACAAAAGCCTAATAGTTTTTCTTTTATGGGAGATTTAATTAGTAGACTCTCAATTCAGTGATATATAGCCTCCAAATCTGTTCTCTCACTGAATCTCCACAGGCTTCCTGGATTCTACAGATGTACAGGTTAATCTAGATCCTTCAGGGGAAATTGTGTAACAGATTTCCTCATTTCTGATTGAACACTACCATAAAAACCACTGCAGTTTCTGTCTTTTGACCTAATTATTGTTGAAGTCACATGGTTAGTATTCTTGATATGAACTCTAAAGAATTATACCCAAGAAGCACATTGATGTTACTCAAATAGCAGGTAGGCTCTAACTTGACTGTGGGACTGACAAGCCACAAAGTTAAACCGGGGGAGAAACAAGTTCGTCACTTATGTGTTTCTCACTTTCCTATTTTCTTTGCCACCGAAGTCTATTTTCACTTGGTAAAGCAAAATTAACTCTATTATAGAAGAAAAAAATTGAATGCACTAGAGAACAATTTGTTCATTTATAATGTTTTATTATTTCTTTTAAAAACATTTTATTGAACTTTAGTTGATTTACAATGTTGTGTTAATTTCCACTGAACAGCAAAGTAGTGCGTACATATATATGTATATTAACATTATTTTTCATTTTCTTTTCCATTTGGTTTATCAAAGGACATTGAATATAGTTCTCTGCTATAGAGTGGGACCTAGCTATTTATCCATTCTATATGTAATAGTTTGCAACAGTTATTATGTAACATAATAATCTCAAGCTCCCAACACATCCTTCTCCCATTTCCCTCCCCCTAGGCAACAACAATTTCCATTCTTTTTTTTTTATTTTTTAAATTATTATTGAGATATAGTTGATTTACAATGTCGTATTAGTTTCAGAAGCACAGCAAAGTGAACCAGTTATACATATCCATATACACACTCTTTGTTTAAATTCTATAAATAAATAAATGTTGTATTATACATTGGTATATTTGACTTAGGTAAAAATGCACATTATTATACATTACATATAATTTACCCTTTAATAAACTAATAAAATTAGTAGTGTGTTATTATTAAAATATCTATGCAAGTACTCCCATTCATTTATCTTGTCTGACCTTCTGTCCCATAAATTTTGGATGAATTTCTCAATCAATGTTTAACAGCAAACAAAACCCTGGTGACTCTTTGAAAAGGCCTCTCTAAACCTGAAATGGAGGCTGGCTGTCAAAGCCAAGTCTTGATTTCTTTTCAGCTTTCAAGTTTTAACTTCTCTCAGAAAGCAAAGCTTTTGAAAAAATGTAAAAGTACTAGTCACTCAGTTGTGTACGACTCTTTGGGACCCCATGGATTGTAGCCTGCCAAGCTCCTATGGCCATTGAATTCTCTAGGCAAAAATACTGGAGTGGGTCTCCATGTCCTTCTCCAGGGGAATTTCCAGATCCAGGGATTGAACCTGGTTCTCCTTCATTGCAGGCAGATTCTTAACCATCTGAGACACCAGGGAAGCCAAAAAATACAAGTTTACTCAACTATAGGAGAGCTGCTGCTGCTGCTAAGTCACTTCAGTCTTGTCCGACTCTGTGCGACCCCATAGATGGCAACCCACCAGGCTCCACCACCCCTGGGATTCTCCAGGCAAGACCACTGGAGTGGGTTGCCATTTCCTTCTCCAATGCATGAAAGTGAAAAGTGAAAGTGAAGTCACTCAGTCATATCCAACTCTTAGCGACCCCATGAACTGCAGCCTACCAGGCTTCTCCGTCCATGGGATTTTCCAGGCAAGAGTACTGGAGTGGGGTGCAATTGCCTTCTCCACTATAGAAGAACAGGAGATACATATTCTGCTATATGAATGGGGAGAATGAATGTAGACTAGAGAGGCTGAGGTTGGTGGTGGTTGTGGGGAAACATAAAGATAATTGTTGTCTAATTACAGCATTGACTAGTGCTAACTAGAATTTTAAGTACTAGAATCACGTCCTACAAACAGGATGTTAAATCTCTAAAAAGACAAAATAATCAGACTGATTTATTTGAGAACCAAACCAGAAGTAATAAAAATCATGATTATTTTGACTTTTTTTCTCATTACATAATTTTAGAGCAGTAAAATTTCTTTAGAATTACAAATCCGATTGGATTTATTGTTGTTCAGTCACTCAGTCATGTCTGACTCTTTGAGACCACACGGACTGCAACACACCAGGCTTCCCTGTCCCCAATTTCTCACAGAGTTTGCTCAAACCCATGTCCATTGAGTCGGTGATACCATGCAGCCATCTCATCCTCTGCTGTCCCCTTCTTCTCTTGCCTTCAATCTTTCTTTTCCAATGAGTCAGCTCTTTGCATCAGGTGCCCAAAGTATTGGAACTTCAGCTTCAGCATCAGTCCTTCCAATGAGTATTCAGGGTTGATTTTCTTTAGGATGGACTGGTTGGATCTCCTTGCTGTCCAAGGGACTCTCAGGAGTCTTCCCCAGCACCACAGTTTGAAGGCTTCAATTCTTTGGTGCTCAGCCTTTTTTATTTTTATTGTCTAGCTCTCACATCAGTACATGACTACTGGAAAAACTATAGCTTTGACTATATGGACCTCTGTAGGCAAAGTAATGTAAAATCTCTGCTTTTTGGCAGTGTTCATGGGGTTCTCAAGACAAGAATACTGAAGTGGTTTGCCATTCCCTTCTCCAGTTAGATTTATTTCAGGCTCTACTACAAAGTCATAGTCATCAAGACAGTATGGTACTGGCACAAAGACAGAAATATAGATCAATGAAACAAAATAGAAAGCCCAGAGATAAATCCACGCACATATGGACACCTTATCTTTGACAAAGGAGGCAAGAATATACAATGGAGAAAAGACAATCTCTTTAACAAGTGGTGCTGGGAAAACTGCTCAACCACTTGTAAAAGAATGAAACTAGAGCACTTTCTAACACCATACACAAACATAAACTCAAAATGGGTTAAAGATCTAAATCTAAGACCAGAAACTATAAAACTCCTAGAGGAGAACATAGGCAAAACACTCTCTGACATACATCACAGCAGGATCCTCTATGACCCACCTCCCAGAATATTGGAAATTAAAGCAAAAATAAATGGGACCTAATTAAAATTAAAAGCTTCTGCACAACAAAGGCAACTATAAGCAAGGTGAAAAGACAGCCTTCAGAATGGGAGAAAATAATAGCAAATGAAGCAACAGACAAACAACTAACCTCAAAAATATACAAGCAACTCCTACAGCTCAATTCCAGATAAATAAATGACCCAATCAAAAAATGGACCAAAGAACTAAATAGACATTTCTCCAAAGAAGACATACAGATGGCTAACAAACACATGAAAAGATGCTCAACATCACTCGTTATCAGAGAAATGCAAATCAAAACCACTATGAGGTACCATTTCACATCAGTCAGAATGGCTGTGATCCAAAAGTCTACAAGCAATAAATGCTGGAGAGGGTGTGGAGAAAAGGGAACCCTCTTACACTGTTGGTGGGAATGCAAACTAGTACAGCCACTATGGAGAACAGTGTGGAGATTCCTTAAAAAACTGGAAATAGAACTGCCTTATGATCCAGCAATCCCACTGCTGGGCATACACACCGAGGAAACCAGAATTGAAAAAGACAGGTGTACCCCAATGTTCATTGAAGCACTGTTTATAATAGCCAGGACATGGAAACAACCTAGATGTCCATCAGCAGATGAATGGATAAGAAAGCTGTGGTACGTATACACAATGGAGTATTACTCAGCCATTAAAAAGAATACATTTGAATCAGTTCTAATGAGGTGGATGAAACTGGAGCCTATTATACAGAGTGAAGTAAGCCAGAAAGAAAAACACCAATACAATATACTAACACATATATATGGAATTAGAAAGATGGTAACAATAACCCTGTATATGAGATAGCAAAAGAGACACTGATGTACAGAACAGTCTTTTGGACTCTGTGGGAGAGGGAGAGGGTGGGATGATTTGGGGGAATGGCATTGAAATATGTATAATATCATATATGAAACGAATCACCAGTCCAGGTTCAATGCACAATACTGGATGCTTGGGGTTGGTGTACTGGGACGACACAGAGGGATGGTATGGGGAGGGAGGAGGGAGGAGGGTTCAGGATGGGGAACACATGTATACCTGTGGCAGATTCATTTTGATATATGGCAAAACCAATACAATATTGTAAAGTTAAATAAAATAAAATTAAAAAAAATAATTCACTTTTTGGGCAACAATAAGCAGCAGGTTAATGAATATACCTCACAAACCCAAAATAATTCTAATTGCTAAACACCAGATAATAAAACTTTAGATTTTAAATAAATGACATAGAAATTATCTTGAAATACCTAGAGCTTCATATGTCCCCTGGTGGCTCATATGTTAAAGAGTCTGCCTATGATGCAGGAGACCTGGATTCAGTCCCTGGGTTGGGAAGATAAACTGGAGAAGGGAATAACAACCCACTTCAATATTCTTGCCTGGAGAATTCCATGGACAGAGGAGCTAAGCAGGCTTCCATGGGGTCCCAAAGATCGGACACAGCTGAGCGACTTGACTTTCACTTTCATGTTTACCACTAAGTTTTTAACCAAATTTTATCTAAAATTTCTTCTCTAGAAAACTCCAGCTGTGGTAAAGGCATTCAGTTCAGTTCAGTTGCTCAGTCGTATCTGACTCTTTGTGACCTCATGAATCGCAGCACGCCAGGCCTCCCTGTCCATCACCAACTCCCAGAGTTCACTCAGACTCACATCCATCGAGTCAGTGATGCCATCCATCCTCTATCGTCCCCTTTTCCATCTGCCCCCAATCCCTCCAAGCAGCAGAGTCTTTTCCAATGAGTCAACTCTTCACATGAGGTGGCCAAAGTACTGGAGTTTCAGCTTTAGCATCAGTCCTTCCAAAGAAATCCCAGGGCTGATATCCTTCAGAAAGGACTGGTTGGGTCTCCTTGCAGTCCAAGGGACTCTCAAGAGTCTTCTCCAACACCACAGTTCAAAAGCATCAATTCTTCGGCGCTCAGCCTTCTTCACAGTCCAACTCTCACATCCATACACGACCACAGGAAAACCATAGCCTTGACTAGACGGACCTTGTTGGCAAAGTAACGTCTCTGCTTTTGAATATGCTATCTAGGTTAGTCATGGAGAAGGCAATGGCACCCCACTCTAGTACTCTTGCCTGGAGAATCCCATGAATGGAGGAGCCTGGCGGACTGCAGTCCATGGGGTCGCTAGGAGTCAGACAGGACTGAGAGACTTCACGTTCACTTTTCACTTTCCTGCATTGGAGAAGGAAATGGCAACCCACTCCAGTGTTCCTGCCTGGAGAATCTCAGGGATGGCAGAGCCTGGTGGGCTGCCATCTATGGGGTTGCACAGAGTTGGACACGACTGAAGTGATGCTGCACATCTAGGTTAGTCATAACTTTCCTTCCAAGGAGTAAGCGTCTTTTAATTTCATGGCTGCAGTCACCATCTGCAATGATTTTGGAGCCCAGAAAAATAAAGTCTGACACTGTTTCCACTGTTTCCCCATCTATTTTTCATAATTTATTCAAATAAGTGCAACATATGCTAAAAATCTCATGACTCTTACATTTTAATTTTCTTGCTTACACTGGCCCCTTGGTTTGCATGAGTCCTTGTTTGCTTTTATGTAAAAACTATATTTCCTTCACAATTCAAATCAATTCCTAACATTTCTCCTTAATAGTTCATTCAACCTACATTGACTTCCCAGGTGCTACTAATGGTAAAGAATATACCAGCCAATGTAACAGACACAAGAGATGGGAGTTCGCTCCCTGGGCTGGGAAAATACCCTGGAGTAGGAAATGGTTCCCCACTCCTATATTCTTGCCTGGAAAATTCTATGGGCAGAGGAGCCTTTCAGAGTACAGTCCATGGGGACACAGAGTCGGACACGGCTGAGCAGAACAACCTATATTAGGTTTTACTCTTCATAATGCTGCCCTGCTAGATACGTTTTTTTTTTTTCCCATAGGACCTCATTTCACCATTAGATTGTAACACTACAGAAGATAGATGGTTATTGTCGTACTTCTTATTTATCTAGTTCAGTTCAGTTCAGTCGCTCAGTAGTGTCCAACTCTTTACGACCCCATGAATCGCAGCACACCAGGCTTCCCTGCCCATCACCAACTCCTGGAGTTCACTCAGACTCACGTCCATCGAGTCAGTGATGCCATCCAGCCATCTCATCCTCTGTCATCCCCTTCTCCTCCTGCCCCCAATCCCTCCCAGCATCAGAGTCTTTTCCAATGAGTCAACTCTTTGCAGTCCAAGGGACTCTCAAGAATCTTCTCCAACATCACAGTTCAAAAACATCAATTCTTTGGTGCTCAGCCTTCTTCACAGTCCAACTCTCACATCCATATATGACCACAGGAAAAACCATAGCCTTGATTAGACGGACCTTTGTTGGCAAAGTAATGTCTCTGCTTTTGAATATGCTATCTAGGTTGGTCATAACTTTCCTTCCAAGGAGTAAGAGTCTTTTAATTTCATGGCTTCAGTCACCATCTGCAGTGATTTTGAAGCCCAAAAAAATGAAGTCTGACACTGTTTCCACTATTTCCCCATCTATTTCCCATGAAGTGATGGGACCGGATGCCATGATCTTCTTTTGCTGAATGTTGAGCTTTAAGCCAACTTTTTCACTCTCCACTTTTACTTTCATCAAGAGGCTTTTTAGTTCCTCTTCACTTTCTGCCATAAGGGCGGTATCGTCTGCATATCTGAGGTTATTGATATTTCTCCCGGCAATCTTGATTCCAGCTTGTGCTTCTTCCAGCCCAGCATTTCTCATGATGCACTCTGCATATAAGACCTAAAATAAATCATCAGTTGAGCATGTATTGAAGTTTGTTCTAGATAATTTTAAATTAGGAAGAAATTTTGATTAAATCTATATTAATAAATGCTTGTATTTTTGTAAAGTATGCTCATTATGGAATTATTAAACAGCTTTTGTGTATGTGTCTTTGTGTGAGGAAGAGAAAAATAGAACATAGAATACTCATTTTCTATGAAGTGAAAGTTCCTCAGTTGAGTCCAACTGCAACCCCATTCACTATACAGTCCATGGAATTCTCCAGGCCAGAATACTACAGAGGGTAGCCTTTCCTTTCCCCAGGGGATCTCCCCAACCCAGAGATCAAACCCAGGTTTCCTGTATTACAGGTGGATTCTTTACCAACTGAGCTATCAGGGAAACTATGAGGGAATATTTCATTTTCTATGAAGCATACAATAAATTAATAGAATCTCCATAAAACAAAGGGACAATATTGCTTAATTTTTTTCAAATCAATTTATTAAAATATATTATCAAAATGAAAATATTTATGTCCTTTTTCACAAAGATAATATAATACTATTTAATAGTTCTAGCAATACCAAAAAGTTAAATTTTATTGTTTTCTTTTACTAAATATACCCCTTCTCTCTTTTTCTCTCTGTTTTCCTTCTCTCTTTCTGTCTCATATATTTCTCTCCCTGACTGTCTAAATAATGACATCCGTGCATCGCAACTGGCATCTGTGTTTACATACTCATGGATATAGTTATATACACATAGGGACTTTCTATGGCAGGTTCTCTTTTCATTTAGCAATGTATCCATCTCAGATATACTTTTATGTTTTAAGTTAAAGACAGTGCTAGAAAAAGATCATGCAGAGTGCATCAGACAGCCAAATGTTTATTTATAATATTTTTATGATTGTCTCACTTGCCATACCAGCTATTAAATACTTCCAATATTAAGTTTTCAAATAAATATAACTGACCCTTTATTAATAGTTTCATAAAGCTCTATTTTGCAGATCTTATTTATTTAATCAATCCAAAATTGTTGGTTCCAGATATTTCTAATTTGAGAAACCCTATTTTAAGCATTTTTTTTTTAATAACATAGTATACTGGGCTCATATCTCCTTGGGAAAAATTTAGCAAGTGGAGTGAATGGCTCAAATAAATTTCGACATAAATTTTCAGAATGTCCTCCAAAATGCAGTTCTAATTTGCATACTCTGACTCCAAGATTGCATTAGACTGCAAATCCCCACTATCAAATCCCCACAAAAGATCAGTACATTTCTTACAGTCAGTTAATTTATATTGAGGCATCATTATCACTCAAAGTTCAGAGTTTACATTAGGATCCCTCTTGGGGCTGCACATGCTAAGGACTTGGAAAAATGTAATCACATGTATCCACCACTGTAGTATCACAAAGCTATGCAAACCTTTGACATAAGTGCCATAAAAATCTGTGCTCCACCTATTCATCCCTCCTTCCTCCTAACCCCTGGAAACCACTGATCCTTTTACAATCTCCATATATTTGCTTTTAACAGAGTGTCACAGTTGAGCAATCTGAAGTTGTTGAAATCATACAATATGTATTCTTTCCAAATCAATTTCTCTCATTTAGTAATATGCACCTGAGGTTCTTAACACACTTTCATGATTTTATAGTTCACATATTTTTAATATTGAATAATACTCCATTTTTCAGATATGTCACAGATTTTTTTTTTAATCCATTAAGCTATAGAAGGACATTTTGTTTGCTTTCAAATTCTGGCAATCATGAATAAAGCTGCTATAGACATTCGTGTGCAAGATTTTGTGTGGACATGTTTTTAACTCCTTTGCATAAATACCACAAAGCATGATTGCTGGATCATCTGACAAAATTCTGTCTAATTTTGCAAGAATATTCTAAATTGTTTACCTAAATGTCTGTACCATTTTGCATTCCCACAAGAAATGAGTGAGAATTCTTGCAGCTTTACATCATCACCAGAATTTTATGTTGTCAATGTTTTTGCTTTTCACTGTTCTCATAGGCCCTAATGGCTTAGACAGTAAAGAATCTGTCTGCAATGTTTGAGCCCTGGGTTTGATCCCAGGGTTGGGAAGATCCCCTAGAGAAGGGCATGGCAACCTACCTCAGTATTCTTGCCTGGAGAATCCCACGGACAGAGGAGCCTGGCAGGCTACTGTTCATGGGGTCGCAAAGTGTTGGACACAACTGAGCAACTAGGCAGCCGTATATAGTGTTACCATATTGTTATTTTAATTTTCAGTTCCCTAATGACCTATGAAGTTGTGGAACTTTGTGTATTTATTTGACATTTGTATATATCTTCTTTGGAAGATGTCCAGGTTTTTTGACATTTTTAATTGAGCTATTGTTTTTCTTATTGTTGAATTTTGAGTTATTTATATATTTTTGTTAGTCAGACTAGGGCAAAAAGGGGCCCAAAATGGAGGTCAGAGGAAATGGTGACCAGAAAATTCATGTGGAAGGTGAACAAAGAAAAGAAAATCCTGCCAAATAGGAAAGCCATAGACCAGAATGAAGACTTCTGGTGGGAAAAATGTGCCCAACACATTCCCTTCCCTGATTAGTCTCAGACTTCTTGTGGCTCAGCTGCTAAAGAATACGTGCCTGCGATATGGGAGACCTGGGTTCTATCCCTGGGTTGGGAAGATTCCCTAGAGAAGGGAAAGTCTCCCCACTCCAGTATGCTGGCCTGGAGAATTCCATGGACTGTATAGTCCATGGGGTTGCAAAGAGCTGGACACGACTGAACAACTTTCACTTCACTATGCCCTATTTACATTCTCTTTGCTTATTGATCTCAGGCTCATGCTTCATTTCATAGAGTACAACCAGTCAGGTGCTAAGGATGGCCCAGGGGAGGAAACAAAAGATTTAAAAAGGGAAGCCAAAACAAGACCAGACCACTTCTGGGGGGTTGGTCCCCTCACATCTCAAGAGTGTACTGTTTACTGCTTGTTTAATAAATCTTGCCTGCCTGAGCTATCCTGGTCTGTCATTTCAATTCTTTGATACAATGAGACAAGAACTGAGGGAAAAAAGAACTGACCTAACAATTTGAGTTAAAAAATCCTTTATTAGATGTGTCTTTTGCAAACATTTTCTCCCAACTGTGGCTTATCCTTGTTACCAAGTTCAAGTTCACTCTGCTCATCATACAAAAGGCCAATGAATCTGAGACAAGGTGTTGAGGCAAGGAATACGGCTTTATTTGGAGAGCCAGCTGACAGAGAAGATGGCAGATTAATATCTCAAAACAACCATCTCATCTTGGTCTGGATGCCAGATTCTTTTATGGATCAGAGATGGTGGAGATGAGGAAACAAGTAAAAAACCATTAATCATGCAAATATCTCCTAGAATTGTAGCCTCAGGCAGGGGGCTGTGTGTTAGTCTCTTCTTTCTTACAGTCATTCAGAAATGGGCAGGGTAAGATTGTCTCCTTGTGAGCTAAACAAAGGCACTTTAGGGGTCGAGGCAGAGAGACAGGATTCTCTGAGGCGGGTCATTGTGAATGATTATAATAACAAAAGCAACTGTAATTTTAAAAAAATACAGTTCCAAAATATAGTCAAATTAACCCTTCCCTGTTACATCTTCTCATTGTCTTGATGGTTGCAAAGCAGAATTTTTAAACAGTAAATTCCAGTTTATCATTTTTTTTTTCTTTCATTAATTGTGCCTTTGGTATTGCACCTAAAAACTGTATTTGTGGTTATGCTTTAAAGCGTTTAAAATATTTAATTAGTCAAATATATAATTATAGAAAGAAGTCAATCAGACAATTTTGTTAATATTTCTCCATCCAAATTCTCTAAATTTATGCACACATTTTTGTTAGTATATTAAAAATGCCAAACCAGTCAGGAAAGAAATCTTATTAAATTGTAGAATTGGAACTAAAATATATCTTCAAGGATATTTGTATGAAAATCATGCACATATTATGTAGTATCTACAACTTTTGGTTCACTAAAAATAATATTTACTGGGTATCTAACTTTGGTACTAAGTATATAGGCTTCCCTTGTAGCTCAGACAGTAAATAATTTGCTTGCAATGAAGGAAACCCAGGTTTGCTCTCTGGGTTGAAAAGATCCCTTCAAGAAGGAAATGGCAACCCACTCCAGTTTTCTTGCCTGGAGAATTCCATGGGCAGAGGAGCCTGGCAGGCTACAATCCATGGGGTTGCAGAGTAGAACATGACTGAGTGACTAACACACACACACACATATACACACACACTAAGTATATAATGACAAAATGTATCTCCTTTATTTGTGAATTTACAATTAAAAGGACAAAAAAGAGAGTATGGTAAGTTAAATAGAGGGATCATGATTAAGTTTGTGAGATGTTTTCAATACTAAGATGAAAATGGAACAGAATTATGAAGAAACCAATCATAAACATTTCTAATTTTTAAGAAGAGATCTCTTGTCTTTCCCATTCCATTGTTTTCTTCTATTTCTTTCTACTGATCGCTTAGGAGGGTTTTCTTATCTCTCCTTGTGATTCTTTGGTATGCTGCATTCAAATGGATATATATTTCCTTCTTCCTTTGCCTTTAGCTTCTCTTCTTTTCACAGCTATTTGTAAGGCCTCCTCAGACAACCATTTTGCCTTTTTGCATTTTTTTTTTTCTTGGGGATGGTTTTGATCACCACCTCCTATAAATTGTTATGAACCTGAATCCATAGTTCTTCAGGCACTCTGTCTATCAGATCTAATCCCTTGAATCTATCTATCACTTCCACTGTATAATCATAAGGGGTTTGATTTAGGTCACACCTGAATGGTCTAGTGGTTTTCCCTACTTTCTTCAAGTCTGAATTTTGCAATAATATATATATTACTCATTAAAAATTAGTTGCTTTGTCTTTTCTATTTGTCTTTTCCTTTTAACATTTCAGTGTATGTTGAAACTGTAGAGAGTTTCCTGCAAGTTGATTGTATCCTTTTTTAGATCCTTAAACATGTACATCAGAAACAGCAAGTAAATTTATATAGAATTATTGGCTTTTTCCATGAATCATATACCTTTGTGACACAATGTATGTGATATAAAAAGAAATGAAGAAAATTTCCTGGTGAGGTGGAAGGAGTGGAGGGATGGAGAAGGGTGAGAGAAGATAAGCTCTGAGCTGACTCACTCAGAAGTTCCAACTGTAGTAATTTTGTTTTTTCTCCCAATGATTGCCCCACTCACCATTCTATATCTATAGACAGAGCCAGGAGTATGTCCTGACTTTCTTCAGGGAAGGGTTATAATTCATGTATTTGGAATTATAACTATCATTATTTTCTTCATAAATGTAATTTCTATTTTTCCTCCTGTACTATCTGTGGGCAATTTAATACTATGATGCCCTTGTTTTGTTTTCAGTAGTTATGGGTTCTTACACTGAATTATGTTTTCTATAATTTCAGTAACATGAAATAGAAAAGAGATATCTACCCTTAGTCTACTTTGTGCAAACAGAACCTAGTTCTTGTTTTCACTTGTGCCTACATGCAAATGACCAGGTTTCCACAAATAGTTTAGCAAAACTTATGAACACAGATACATGTATAGTTCAAGAGACAGAGACACCTTGGATTGGAACCCAACATTAATAGCATTAAATTGTCATTTTTCAAGGTTGGGATTGCCTAATTAAATGACTGGTTCTAAAATCATTAAATTATTATAGTTAAGTGTGTTTTGGGTGACATTCTGAAAGCACTTAAATCTATTGGTTTAGCTAAAGAGATGAGGTAAAATACTAAATTATTTTGATTATTTAAATTATCAAATATGTTGTAAAACATATTTCTTGGCATTTTACTAACAAGCATGTGTTAAAATACTAACTACATAAACAGTCATGCATATAAAAGTATAAATAAATGTTAATATTCTCAGAACATTAGCACAATAAATGTTAATGTCCCTCAAACAGGAAAAGCAGAGAATTGGACAACAGCAAATGGCTATATTGAATATTACCATTTATGAGTCACTATTCAAACTTGAGAGCACAATAATTTAAGGAATCCTAAAAGCATTTCCTGGTGGCTCAGACTGTAAAGCGTCTGCCTACAATGCAGGAGACCCAGGTTCAATCCCTTGGTCAGGAAGATCTCCTGGAGAAGGAAATGGCAATCCACTCCAGTATTCTTACCTGGAAAATCCCATGGATGAAGGAGCCTGGCATGTTGCAGTCCCTGGGGTCACAAAGAATCAAACATGACTGAGCGACTTCACTAAAAGCATACTTGAAAATCTTCCAGTTAAATTTCTTCATCTTTGTATAGGTCTTTTTATTTCCTAAAAAGATGACATTCATCAAATATTTAGGGAAGTAGCTACAGGTCAACATAGCTCTTTTCTTTTCCTCTTTTTACAAAACATGCTATTTAAATAAAAGAGAATCGTCACTTTATTGAGATAGATCTCAAAAGTTGAAAATTACCTGTAATCTGTTGATAATTATAATAATAAGCGGGATTTTTTTTCTAATAAACACCATCAGGCAGAGACTACTATAGTTCAGACAATTTTAAGTCTCAAAACTTCTGCATTGTGCTTTTAAAAAGTTAAATTACCATTTCCTCTGGCAGAATCAAATGGGATGGGAATGGAAATGTCTTTTTCTTGCAAGACAATCAGGGTGTGATTGATTATGCTTGTCCATACACATGGCTGATGGATTTTAAAGTGATAGCATCTCTAATTGCAAATCCAGTACCTGAATAATGTTGCTCTGAGCTTTAGTGACCTTTTAAAATAGAAAAATATTTCACATCAATCCCTCTATTGTTATTCATCTGAATATCTATTTTTACTCATTTGGATATGTTCTGCTATTGGGCAATGTGCCACTAGGTCATAACAACTGGAGCTTTAACTACTAAATTGCTTTTACCTGGGCAAAAAAGAAATGCAGATGTAAACCATGTAAACTACTTTGATTCACAATATTCATTACAAGTAGAACATTCTTTTGGAAAAAAGGAATCTGAGTAGAGCAGTCTATAACAGGTTTTTTTCATTTTGAGCTACGAAATGCCCTAGACCTTAGCAATGTCTCTGACAAGATAAAGAAAACTTCACAGGTGCATGAGTGACACACACACAATAGGAATTCATTAACAGTTATGTATGAACAATTATAATACTGACATTTTATGCAACCATGCAAATTTATGTGGTAGTGTCAGAATAACAAAGCTAAATTATACGGGTAGACTACTTAACTACAATGATTAGTAAGCATTTTCAAGCATTTAGATTGTTTTTAAGTAAATGTTATGCAAATATGCTTGAATCAAGAATTAAAAGCCAAGCAAACATGCTAAGCTTTCAAATAATGGGTAACATAAATGCTAATCTGACACAAATACTCTTTTGTTATTTATTTTACTTGTCAGACACTCTGTGACCTATGTTAAGTAGAAATCAACTAGCGTGCTCACATTTTACAAAGATAGAATAAATCTACATATTTTTAATTCTCAGTTTTAAAAGAAGAAGTGAATGGAATAATACTAAATAGCCCACATTTTGAAATTATATATTTTCTGTAAAATATTACATTTATAACTCTACTAAATGATAATACACAGTAAATAGAACAAAGTTTTGCTTTAATATGTTTTGACATCTATATACAACCATAAATCCATCATCAAAATGGTAAACATGTTCATCACCCCAAAAAGTTTACTTATATCTTTTTAAGTCTGCTTGTCTATCTGGCTGTCTTTGTCCACATCCCTTAACCTCTTACTTTCTTCAGGTAATCAATAATCTATTTAATGTTAGTATGTATTAATTTGCATTATGCAAAATTTCAGATAAATGGAATCATACAGGATTTATTTTCTGTCTGATATTTTTAAGTATATTTATTATAACTTTTTGGGATATAAGCATGCTGTTGCATATGTGTATGTTAGTCATTCAGTCATGCCTGACTCTTTGTGACACTGTGGACTATAGCTACTTTGTCCATGATTATCCAGGCAAGAACACTGTAGTGTGTTGCTATTCCCTTCTCCAGGGGGTCGTCCCAAACCAAGATTGAATCCAACTCTCCCACATTGCAAGTGGATTCTTTACAATCTGAGTCACCAGGGAGGTTTAACATTTTATTTCTTTTCATTACTGAAGCATATTTCATTTTTACAGTTCTAAATATTGAGTCAGAATTAAGGGGAAGAAGGGGGTGACAGAGGATGAAATGACTCAGTGGCATCACTGATTCAATGGACATGAATTTGGGCAATCTCTGGGAGTTAGTGAAGGACAGGGAGGCCTGGTGTACTGCAGTCAATGGGGTGACAAAGAGTTGGACACAACTTGGTGACTGAACAACAACAAAGTTTTGTTTATCCATTCACCTAATAATGGATATTTGAGCCATTTGTGTTTTAAAAATATGCTAGGAATATATTTATATAAGTCACTGTTTGGCCATATGCTTTCCTTCAGGTAAATATCTAGCAGAGACATCAGTTTAATGACAATGGTTCACATAGTCAAAGCTTAATTTTTTTTTTTCCAGTAATCATGTACAGATGTGAGAGTTGGACTATAAATCATGCTGAGCACCAAAGAATTGATGTTTTCCAAATGTGGTGTTGGAGAAGACTCTTGAGAATCCCTTGGACAGCAAGGAGATCAAATCAGTCAATCCTAATGGAAATGAACCCTGAATATTCACTGGAAGGAGTGATGCTGAAGCTGAAGCTCCAATACTTCGGCCACCTGATGCGAAGAACTGACTCATTGGAAAAGACCCTGATGCTGGGAAAGATTGAAGGCAGGAGGAGAAGAGGATGGCAAAGGATGAGATGGTTGGATGGCATCACGGATTCAATGGACATGAGTTTGATCAAACTCCAGGAGATGGAGAAGGACAGGGAAGACTGGCATGTTGCAGTCCATGGAGTCACAAAGAGATGGACAAGACTGAGCGACTGAACAACTGACAATTGAATTCTGACGTGATCAAAGAAGACTTTAAATAACTGGAATAGTTTTTACATGTATTAAACTTGTTTTTGAATCATAATATGATCTGTTTTGGGAAATGTTCCAGGTGTACTTGAAAATAAGGTGTATTCTGCTGATACTGAATGAAGTGTTATACAAATATTATCTAGATCAAGAGAGTTAATAGGGTTAAGCATTCTATAAGATGAGTGACTGAACTGACTGACTGACCATTACTGATTTAAATTTGTGCTTCTGTTTTTGAGAAAGTGGTATTTATAATGATAATGTGTCTATTCGGAATTTCATTTCCATTAGTTTTCACTTTATGCGTAAGATGTATACCTATTATGGTCACCGACTCCTCTTGACTGCAATAAACACATTTATCACTATGAAATAACCATGATTGTTTGTCAATATTATCTACTCTAAAACCTATGCTGTCTTATAGACTCTTATACATGAAGGATCTTATACATATGTTATGTACAAGAATAATCATATACATATTACAAAGCCTTAGGCAATGACTTAAAGAAGAAGAAAAGAGTAATAGATAATAAGTTACAGATAATATAAACCTGAATCTTGAAATATAGTTAATACAAAGCAAGGCAGAAAGTAGGAAAAGGAGAACAAGGAAAAGATGAGCAGAAAAAACCTACGACAGATATAAAGAACAGATATAAAGAACAAGCTGTATGTCTGTTTTTTCTTGTATTTCTGTTTTTCCTCTGTAGGCCTTTGTGCTATTGTAGTTATATATCTTAAATCTACATAATTTATATCTTCAACAAAATATTTCTTTTACTTTCGTTTAAATGGCTAATTACCTTTAACATATTTACTTTTAAAAATCTTATATATATGTTTATAATTTCTGATGATCTTTATTCATTTTTTAAACTATATTTCTATCTGGTATCATTTACCTTAACATTTTTAAAGGTACAAATCTACTTATGATGACTTTTTGAGCTTTAATGTGTCTTAATAAGCATTTCATCTTTGCTTTTGCATCATACTTTTCATTAGTAGTACAGAATTCTGTATTAAAAAGTCTTCTTCTCAGTGTTTTAAATATTTGCTTCATTATTTTTTCATTTGCATTGTTTCCAATGAAACATCTGCTACTATATTTAACTTTGTTGCTCTGCACAAACGTGACTTATCTCTGGCTTTTTATTTTTAAATATGTTTATCACTAATTTTGAGCAGTTTGATCATGATGTGCCTTGGTGTACATTTGTAATGTTTATTTCTGTGAGAGTTGTGAAAGAAGGTTGTTATACTTCTTGAATCTGTAGATATATCAATATCATCAAATTAGGAAGTAGTTTAGCCATTATTTGACAAATATGTTTTCTATCGCCATGTCTCCTATTCTGCCTCAACTCTAACATGTGTGTTAGGTTTAATGATGTTTTAAATGCTCTTTTTATTTATGTATTTCATATCCATTATTTTCTATTTCTATGTTTTCAGGTTTAGTAATCTTTTATTCTACAGTATCATCTATCGATAATAACATCCAGCATGTATTATTCATTTCGACAGTAGTTTGCATCTTCCTACAACTAGTTTGGCTCTTTTCCACAACTTCCATTTCTCACCTTAACATATTTAATTTTCCTGTTAGCTTATTTAACATCTTTATCTCAGTTATAATAACTTGGATACCCTCACACACTATTTTTTCAATTCTTTTTTAATTGGAGGATAATTGCTTTAAAATATTGTGTTGATTTCAGACATACAAATGTCCCCTCCTACCTGAACCCCTCTCCCATCTCCCACTTCATCCCAATGGAATGTTGCTGTTGTTGTTGTTGTTCAGTCGCTAACTCATGTCAGACTCTTTGCCACCCATGGACTGCAGCATGCCAGACTTCCCTGTCCTTCACTGTCCCCTGGAGTTTGCTCAAACTCATGTTCATTGAATTGGTGATGCTGTCCAAGCATTTCATCTTCTGTCATCCCCTTCTGCCTTCAATCTTCCCCAGCATCAGGGTTTTTCCAATGAGTTGGCTCTTCGCATCAGGTAGCTAAAGTACTGGAGCTTCAGCTTCAGTGTCAGTCCTTCCAATGTATATTCAGGACTTATTTCCTTTAGGATTGACTTGTTTGATCTCCTTGCAGTTCAAATAACTCTCAAGAGTCTTCTCCAGAACCAATTTGAAAGCATCAGACCTTTGGCACTCAGCCTGATTTATGGTCTGACTCTCATATCTGTCCATGAGTACTGGAAAAACCATAGCTTTGACTATATGGAAATTTGTAGGCAAATTGATGTCTCTGCTTTTTAATAAAAAGTGATGTCTATGTTTTTTAATTGATGGGATATTCAGTTCAGTTCAGTTCAGTTCAGTCACTCAGTCATGTCTGACTCTTTGTGACCCCATGAATTGCAGCATGCCAGGCCTCCCTGTCCATCACCAATTCCTGGAGTTCACTCAAACTGAAGTCCATCAAGTCGGTGATGACATCCAGCCATCTCATCCTCTGTCGTCCCCTTCTCCTCCTGCCCCCAGTCACTTCCAGCATCAGAGTCTTTTCCAATGAGTCAACTCTTCACATGAGGTGGCCAAAGTATTGGAGTTTCAGCTTTAGCATCAGTCCTTTCAATGAACACCAATGACTGATCTCCTTTAGAACGGACTAGTTGGATCTCCTTGCAGTCCAAGGGACTCTCAAGAGTCTTCTCCAAAACCACAGTTCAAAAGCATCAATTCTTCGGTGATCAGCCTTCTTCACAGCCCAACTCTCACATCCATACATGATCACAGGAAAAACCATAGCCTTGACTAGACGAACCTTTGTTGGCAAAGTAATGTCTCTGCTTTTGAATATGCTATCTAGGTTGGTCATAACTTTCCTTCCAAGGAGTAAGCATCTTTTAGTTTCATGGCTGCAGTCACCATCTGCAGTGATTTTGGAGCCCCCAAAAATAAAGTCTGAAAAAAAAAAAAAAAGTCTGACACTGTTTCAACTGTTCCCCATCTATTTCCCATGAAGTGATGGGACCAGATGCCATGATCTTAGTTTTCTGAATGTTGAGCTTTAGGCCAACTATTTCACTCTCCTCTTTCACTTTCATCAGAAGACTTTTTAGTTCCTCTTCACTTCTGCCATAAGGGTGGTGTCATCTGCATATCTGAGGTTATTGATATTTCCCCCCGCAATCTTGATTCCAGCTTATGCTTCTTCCAGCCCAGATATTACTCAGCTATAAAAAAGAATGCATTCAAGTCAGTCCTAATGCAGTAGATGAACCTACAGCTTAATATACAAAGTGAAGTATGTCAGAAAGAGAAAGACAAATATTGCATATTTGCTCATGCATATGGAATCTAGAAAGGCAATACTGATGAACCCATTTACAGGGCAGCAGTGAAGATGCAGATGTAGGGAACAGATATGTGGACACATTGGAGGAAGAAGAGAGTGGGACTAATTGAGAGAATAGTATGCAATCACATATATTACTATAAGTAAAATAGATAGCAAATGGGAATTTGCTTTGTGACACAGGGAGCTCAACTCTGTGCTCTGTGACAACCTCACCCACTAATTCTAACAACTTTGCCAATTCTTGGCCAGTTTTGATTTATTAATCTTCACCACAGAAAGTCTTCCCAGTTCTCTCTTGATTCTTTTTCTCTTTTCTGCAACCTCATCTAAAAGCAGTAAGTTAGGGAAATTTTAGAATTTAACTCATGTGTCTCCTACTTCTTATTTATTATTTTCCTTTGCATGTTACATGTTTTCTTGAAAACCATTGTTTCACATGTTTTTTTTTCCAAACTTTTTTAGTGGCTTGAAGCAGAAGAATAAAGCTGATTCTCGTGACTCCTTCTTAGTTGGAAGTGGAAGTCATGCCTAAGTATTCAATTACTGAACTGAAAGGTTCAGTGTAAAGAAGCAAGTAATTGTAGCTAAAAATCTTTACAATGTTTTTTCTATTACAGCAACATTACATGATATTTATCTTTTGCAACTCATTGTTGCTGTCATTTTACCAACTTCTTTTTATCAGTGATGCCAAAATATTTGTATAATTAATTATAAAGAATTAAACATTAATCTTGGAAACTTTACACTAGAAAATCAGGAAGATAAGTATTATTTCAAATACCATCCCCCCAAATCAGAAAGTGGCTTAATAATCTGTTAAGAGCAAGTGAAAGTTTGCCTAAAATACAATAGACATCTTTTTTACTGGTGTTGAAGAAATTCTGAGACTGTAACAACCTCAGATGTTAGGATCCCCAAGAGAAGGGAATTGCAGAAATATGAGATCCACACTACACTGTTTTTACTCGCATGGCATTTTTAAGGCCAAGATGCCAAGAAACTTGACAAAAGCAAGTTGTAAATTAGAATGTTTTATTCAGCAGCCTCAGAATCTTATGAAACAAAAATTGGCCTCAAAATCCACCAAAGATATACTTCTGATTCCACATAAATTTTTCAGTTGGAATTTCTGCTGCTCTATTTTTTGGGCTCCAAAATCACTGCAGATGGTGACTGCAGCCATGAAATTAAAAGACCCTTAACCTTTGGAAGAAAAGTTATGGCCAACCTAGACAGCATATTGAAAAGTAGAGACATTACTTTGTCAACAAAGGTCTGTCTAGTCAAGGCTATGGTTTTTCCAGTGGTCATGTATGGATGTGAGATTTGGACTGTGAAGAAAGCTGAGCACTGAAGAATTGATGCTTTTGAACTGTGGTGTTGGAGAAGACTCTTGAGAGTCACTTGGACTTCAAGGAGATCCAACCAATCCATGCTAAAGGAGATCAGCCCTGGGTGTTCTTTGGAAGGAATGATGCTAAAGCTGAAACTCCAGTACTTTGGCCACCTCATGCAAAGAGTTGACTCATTGGAAAAGACTGATGCTGGGAGGGATTGGGGGCAGAAGGAAGAGGGGACGACAGAGGATGAGATGGTTGGATGGCATCACTGACTCAATGGGTGTGAATTTGAGCAAACTCCAGGAGTTAGTGGACTGGGAAGCCTGTCTTGCTGCAGTCCATGGGGTCACAAAGAGTCGGACACGACTGAGTGACTGAACTGAACTGAACTGACCTTGGAAATGAGGGGAAAACCAAAATTTACACTCAGCCTCCAGTCAATGAAATTCCTTATTTGTTTTAGGTCACTTGACTCTAGCTCCCTGCTGGAGTATAAGCTTTTTTTTTTTTTCCAAGAGTAGCTTATGATATCCATAAACTGTGTTTTACTTTCAGATATAGCAGTTGATATCTAATTAAAAAAAATAAAAAAGTAAAAA
>NW_011494929.1:396213-397426 GCF_000754665.1 Bison bison bison
AAAAGTAACAGGCATTCAAAGAGAGAAAACCACAAGAGGAAAAAAAAAAAAAAGAAAGAAAGAAAAAGAAAATAGGAATTCATGAATGGAGTTTTCTTATGTAGAATTTATATCAACAGTGTTTAATTCATTCCAGAATAGCCAAAGATGAAAAACTATTCTAGAGAGTTTAAATCTATAACTAAGAGACAATGGAAACTCTATACTTGAATTTAAGAATAGTTGACGTTAAATAGCTTGAAGAGAGAATTACAGAATGGGAAAATGAGTACACAGAAAATATATCATCTGAAAGAATAATAATTTTAAACAATTAAAATACAGAGAAGTGTGGAAGAGACCTATGAGACACAGTGAAAGATCTAACATATGTATATCTGATTTTGTGAAAGAGTATTTGGGGATAAATGGAGAAAATATAATGTTTAAAGTGATAATGGTTACAGATTTTTCAAAAACTTTAAAAGACATTACACCACATATTTAAGAAACTCCACACATATAAAGAAGAATGAATACAGAGTTAAATACACCTAAGCACATATAGCAAAGTCATTGACATGCAAAGAAAAAATAAATGCATATGAGTAGTCCAGTCCCACCACTTCATGGAAAATAGATGGGGAAACAGTGGAAACAGTGTCAGACTTTGTTTTTCCGGGCTCCAAAATCACTACAGAAGGTGACTGCAGCCATGAAATTAAAAGACACTTACTCCTTGGAAGGAAAGTTATGACCAACCTAGATAGCATATTCAAAAGCAGAGACATTACTTTGCCAACAAAGGTTCATCTCGTCAAGACTATGATTTTTCCTGTGGTCATGTATGGATGTGAGAGTTGACCTGTGAAGAAGGCTGAGCCCTGAAGAATTGATGCTTTTGAACTGTGGTGTTGGAGAAGACTCTTGAGAGTCCCTTGGACTGCACGGAGATCCAACCAGTTCATTCTGAAGGAGATCAGCTCTGGGATTTCTTTGGAAGGAGTGATGCTAAAGCTGAAACTCCAGTACTTTGGCCACCTCATGCGAAGAACTGACTCATTGGAAAAGACCCTGATGCTGGGAAAGATTGAAGGTGGGAGGAGAAGGTGATGACAGAGGATGAGATGGCTGGATGGCATCACTGACTCGATGGACATGAGTCTGAGTGAACTCCGGGAGTTGGTGATGGACAGGGAGGCCTGGCATGCTGCAGTAAGAGCAACAATGAAAC
>NW_011494929.1:397526-397950 GCF_000754665.1 Bison bison bison
CCGGGAGTTGGTGATGGACAGGGAGGCCTGGCATGCTGCAGTTCATGGGGTCACAAAGAGTCAGACATGACTGAGCGACTGATCTGATCTGAGTAGAGCAGAGGTGGAGGGGATTCATCATATTCAAAAGAGCAACAATGAAACTTGCAATAATATTCTCCCTATAAGAGATGAAAATGACATACAGACATAAACACACACAAATATTTGCAGTATTGAAATGCATTACAGTATAGAATTCTACAACTAGGAAAATATTATAAATAGTCATAATAAAATAAAAATATTTTCATACCTGTGAAGGAAATAGTGCATAGAAAATTGGCAAGAATTTATGCTGGAGTATAACAATCTTATGGAGAGTGATCCCAGATGAGAAAAAAGAATAAGATGGAACATATGTAGATATACATATATATATATA
>NW_011494929.1:398050-401505 GCF_000754665.1 Bison bison bison
TGACTCGATGGACATGAGTCTGAGTGAACTCCGGGAGTTGGTGATGGACAGGGAGGCCTGGCATGCTGCAGTAAGAGCAACAATGAAACTTGCAATAATATTCTCCCTATAAGAGATGAAAATGACATACAGACATAAACACACACAAATATTTGCAGTATTGAAATGCATTACAGTATAGAATTCTACAACTAGGAAAATATTATAAATAGTCATAATAAAATAAAAATATTTTCATACCTGTGAAGGAAATAGTGCATAGAAAATTGGCAAGAATTTATGCTGGAGTATAACAATCTTATGGAGAGTGATCCCAGATGAGAAAAAAGAATAAGATGGAACATATGTAGATATACATATATATATATAAATAATGGTGTACAAGTCCTTATATTATAAATCATAAACATTACTTTGCCAACAAAGGTCAGCCTATTCAAAGCTATGGTGTTTTGAGTGGTCATGTATGGATATGAGAGTTGGACTATAAAGAAAGCTGATCACCAAAGAATTGATGCTTTTGAACTGTGGTGTTGGAGAAGACACTTGAGAGTCCCTTAGACTACAAGGAGATCCAACCAGTCCATCCTAAAGGAAATCAGTCCTGAATATTCATTGGAAGGGCTGATGCTGAAGCTGAAACTCCAATACTTTGGCCACCTGATGCGAAGAACTGACTCATTTGAAAAGACCCTGATGCTGGGAAAGATTGAAGGTGGGAGGAGAAGGTGATGACAGAGGATGAGCTGGTTGGATGGCATCACTGACTCGATGGACATGAGTTTGAGTAAATTCTGGGAGTTGGTGATGGACAGGGAGGCCTATTGTGCTGCAGTCCATGGGGGTCACAAAGAGTTGGACACAACTGAGCAACTGAACTGAACTGAGCTATTATATTAATAATGGTTTCAGATTGAAATATCCTGAAACTTAAAATGTGACAAACACAAAATGCAAAAGAGGTTTAGGAAGGTAAATTGTTCTAATTGAATTAAGCAGAAATATGGTTAAAGTACTAATGAGTTGGGGTTTACATTATTTCATTGGCAGGAATTAAAAGAAGGGTAGAAGATGAACAAACAGAAGAAGAGTAATAAGCAGAAGCTAAAATAAGATAAATTTAATAATAAAAATGCTTAATCCAAATGTGTCCTAGGAGTGCTTAGAGAAATATAAAAGAGATTGGAAAAACAGAAAGCACATTTTCAAGACTGGATCTGCAAATCAAAGTATCAGCAACTGCACAAAATTCATATGAACTAAATTTCTTAATTATTAAAAAACCAAAAACCTACGTACACACAGCTTGCATAAGATAAATGCATATACAAGTATATAGGGAAGTTTATAGATAAAGGAAAGTTAAAAAAATAACTGTGATAAATTAATATATGTACATTAATATCATATAAAATATAACAAGGTAAGAAAAATTTATAGAAACAAAGATGCATGTATGGAATAAAAATATTTAATCCTTTTATATTATACAACAATTCTATATCTATGAGTGAAAGTTGCTCAGTCATGTCTGACTCTACGAATTCTCCAGGCCAGAATACTGGAGTGGGTAGCCTATCCCTTCTCCAGCAGATCTTTCTGATTCAGGAATCAAACCAGGTTCTCCAGCATTTCAGGCAGATTATTTACCAACTGAGCTATCTACATCTATGAATAACCAGTATTATGGCTTCTAAATGTATAAAGCAAAACCTAATCAATATAGAAGATAAATATATGAGTATCACCTGTCTTTTTGAAAATTATTAAGAAAACAGAAGTTGAAAAATAGTAAAACATCTGAACCATCTGATTACAATTTTCATATAAATGGCATTTTGTAAAAGTGCACTGAACAATGACAGAATCAACATTCTCAGCAGTGCTATTTTACCAAAATTAATGAAAGGTGAAATTTTAAATGGTCTCTACCAATTTCCAAGGAATAAAACACGTAATGTATGTGTTCCAACCTGAGTGGAATTCAGGTAGAATTCAGTAACATTAAATAAATAGAAAAATTATTATCTCTTCATATTATCTCTGTATGGGCTTCCCTGATAGCGCGGTTGGTAAAGAACCGCCTGCAATGCAGGAGACACTGGCTCACTTCCTGGGTTGGGAAAGGCCACTGGAGAAGGGATAGGCTACCAATTCCAGTATTCTTGGGCTATCCTTATGGCTCAGCTGGTAGAGAATCTGCCTGCAATGCTGGAAACCTGGGTTCGATCCCTGGCTTGGGAAGATACAACTGGAAAAATTATCTCTTCATATTATCTCTATATAGTTATAAATTATTATCTCTGCCTGCATGTTTAGTGACTCAGTTGTGTCTGACTGTTTGCGACCCCATGAACTGTAGCCCACCAGGCTCCTCTGTTCTTTTGCATGGATTCTCCATGCAAAAATACTGGAGTGGATATCTATTCCTTTTTCCAGGGGATCTTCCTGACCAGGGTCTCCTGCTTTGCAGGCAGATTCTTTACAGTCTGAGATAAAGACATTTGTCAATTCCAAAATGAGATTTAGAAAATATTTTCAACTGTATAAAAATGAAATATATCAAAAAGTGCCTGGCAAATAAAATGGTGCTTAAAGAGAAAGCAATATGTTTAGATTAAAATATTAGAAAAAAAAGAAAGGATGACAATTCGATAATATATGCATAATTTTCAACTAGTTAGGAAAATCACGGAAAATCAAACCAAAAAAAGTAAATAAAGATAATGAAAACTCATATAGATGAAAAACTATAGCTTATTTCCAGACTAACTAAATATCTAAATATGTGTCTTCTAAAAGCCACTGATTCAGAGAAGCCATCTGCATACATCTGGGAAGGATTTCTATTCCAATTAGGTTAGAGTGAAACTATGAAATCATTGATTAGCATCCATTTTTAAAATAAAAAGAGTTTTTAGTCCTCATGCTAATATAAAGTTTTCATAAAATCAATAATAAACATACAAACAATTCAAATTAGGCAAAATATAGTTATATGATATTACAGAAATGATAGGAAAATGACAAATAATTAATATATAAAAGGTGCATGATTCTTAGTCAAAAGAAAGCTTCAGAATGTAGAGCAACTTAATGTATGGAGGTTGTTGGGAGTTTAAATTGGTACAACTACATTGGAAAATTCTTTGCTATATGTAAAATTGTTCAAAATATGCTTATTCTTCAACTAGTAATATCACTCATGGGTATATACAAAATGTATGTGTGTGTGTGAGTCAGTTCAGTTCAGTTAGTCACTCAGTCATGTCCGACTCTTTGCGACTCCATGAGTTGCAGCACACCAGGCCTCCCTGTTCATCACCAACTCTAGGAGTTCACTCAAACTCATGTCCATCGAGTCGGTGATGCCATCCATCCATCTCATCCTCTGTCATCCCCTTCTCCTCCTGCCCCAAATCCCTCCCAGCATTAGAGTCTTTTCCAATGAGATG
>NW_011494929.1:401605-405684 GCF_000754665.1 Bison bison bison
TCCATCTCATCCTCTCGTTGTCCCCTTCTCCTCCTGCCCCCAATCCCTCCCAGCAACAGGGTCTTTTCCAAGGAGTCAACTCTTTGCATGAGGTGGCCAAAGTATTGGAGTTTCAGCTTCAGCATCAGTCCTTCCATGAGTGAGTGTGTGTAAATGTCATGTTTAAGAATATTTGTTTATAATAGCTCCACACAGAAGCAACCCCTAGCTCTCGCAACTGTGTGGACAGTATGTATTATATACTTTAAAACTGAATATTATAAGGCTATTGTATGCTGGTGACTGTAAATACAGTGGCATAGATGAACTTCTATATATTAAGCAAAAGAAGCCAGACCCAAAATGGTACATACTGTCTTCTTTCAAAATTGTAAAATTTAATCAGGTGAAACTTATAAATAAAGGCATAAATTAACCTCAAAGCTAACTTTGGAAAATGGAAAGAGGAAAGACTGGAAGAAGATAAAGAGGCATATTGAGGGCTGCTAATACCCTTCTTCTGGATCTGCATGTTGTCTACACGGATGTTGACTTAGAAATAACTGATCCATAAAATCTCTTTACTTTTAATAAATATTCTGTACTTCCATAAAAGTACTTAAGATAAATATTACTTTATTTCCTCCCTTCTCTGTCTTCTTTGATCATTGATATATGTACTCCCCTACTCTTTCAGTACTCTAACATTTCAGTGAAGAGTATAGTGACTTAATGTTATAGGAAAATGTTCAAGTGCTTAGAATCAACAGGTATAATGTTTTCCACTGAAAAGGAAAAAAAGTCTCTTTTAGACTTGCCTTTGTTATTGTATTTTTCTAAACTAAATGTAAGAAATGAGGGATTGAAAGAGAAGAGACAAGAAGGGAGGGCTGCAAGAAAGAGAAGGGAATGAAGATAATATGAAAGAGGAAATGGGCGAGAACTAAGAGTAGGAAAATGGATGAAATTAAAGTGTTAAGAAAGAGAGGAAATGAAAAAGGAAAACCGGAAAACTCTCTATTTGGTCTTTTTGCTAATATGACACACTATTTATAATTTTGATAATTATGTACATAGGTATAAGCTCTGTAATGATTTTTTTTTAATTTAAAGGCTGCCATTTGTGATAATAACTAGTAAGTAAATCTACTAAGTAACTCTCTTTTACTAACTCATAATCCTTTCATAAGAATTCTTTCAGTATCTCATTTTCAAGGTAAATTTCTCATCCCATATTTTAAACTAAAATTTTCCTTTTGCTGAGGTTTATTGCTTACAGAGTTTTAATAAAATCATACCAAAACTTCTTATATCTAGAGGAGTAATATATAGACATGAGTGCATGCTTAGTCCCTCAGTCGTGTCTAGCTCTTTGCATTCCCATGGACTGTAGACCACTAGGCTCCTCTCTCCATGGGATTCTCCAGGCAAGAATACTGGCGTGTATCCAATCAATAGTGTAGGGGGATTCCCTTTTCTCCACATCCTCTCCAGCATTTATTGTTTGTAAAATTTTTTGATAATGTCCATTCTGACAGTTGTGAGGTGATACCTCATTATAATTTCAGTTTGCATTTCTCTCTTTGCAACCTCATGGTCTGGAGCCCACCAGGCTCCTCTTTCCATGGGATTCTCCTGACAAGTATACTGTAGTGGGTAGTTGTTCCTTTCTCCAGGGGATCTTCCCAACTCAGGGGCTGAACCTGGGTCTCCTGCTTTGCAGGCAGATTCTTTCTGGTCTGAGCCACCAGGGAAGCCCATGTGTAGACATATTTCCCCTTATATTTTAAATTTATGCGTTCATATCACTGCACTCATACCTTCCATTTTAAAAGCACTATGTTTCATGAAGAGTTGATATTCTTCCAAAATTTCAAAAGTTTTGTGTGTGCATTACTAATTATGTGTATTCAAAGAGAAGTCTTATGGTTTTGATATATTCGGGTTGTGTTAGGACAAATTGGTAAGCATAAACGTTTTATGTGTGTATATATATATATATATATGTATACATGTATATATAAATATATATATAATAATTAGTAGTAAATATCTTCCCAATAAGAAAAATCACTATGATTTAGTAGAAAAAATAAATTTAAGACTGGAAACAATTATATTCATATTTTAAGATAAAACTTTTACCTGAAGTACATAAAAATGATATACCCCAATGTTCATCATAGCACTGTTTATAATACCCAGGATATGGAAGCAACCTAGATGTCCATCAGCAGATGAATGGATAAAAAAGCTATGGTACATATACACAATGAAATATTACTCAGCCATTAAAAAGAATGCATTTGAATCAGTTCTAATGAGGTGGATGAAACTGGAGCCTATTATACAGAGTGAAGTCAGCCAGAAAGAAAAACACCAATACAGTATACTAATGCATATATATGGAATTTAGAAAGAAGGTAACAATAACCCTGTATGTGAGACAGAGAAAGAGACACAGATGTATAGAACACTCTTGGACTCTGTGGGAGAGGGCAAGGGTGGGATGATATGGGAGAATGGCATTGAAACATGTAAAATATCATATGTGAAACAAATCACCAGTCCAGGTTTATGCATGATACAGGGTGCACTGGGATGACCCAGATGGATGGGATGGGGAGGGAGGTGGGAGGGGGATTCAGGATGGGGAACACATGTACACTCATGGTGGATTCAAGTCAATGTATGGCAAAACCAGTACAATATAGTAAAGTAAAATAAAGAAATTAATAAAAACAATAAATAAAAGTTAAAAAAAACTTTTACCTGAAGTACATAAAAATGATTTTATTGATTGGAAGCAAATATTTCATTGACACTTAGAAACATATTCTGCACATTTAATATTTCTAATAGTGGGATCCATCTCACAATTGTCACAACTGTAACAATCTTGCAATTACTGTAAGACTGTTAGCTGTTATGACAGAGTTGTCATTACTGCCATGTATGACCTTCATCTCAGTTATTCATATTGTAATTACTTCAATTGAATCATGTGCATTATTGGAACTACACATGTCAAGTTTGATTACCATTGAAAATGTCTTTCAAAATGTTCAACTGTGTCTCAGCATTGAAACGCAAAATGTAATTGTGTATGCAGAGGCAGAGAAGCAGAACCGCAGGGCATAAATAAGACATCAGGGAGAAAATACTCATCATTGAATGAATCGTTGTAATTTCACATTTTCTTGAAAGCAACAAGCAAATACTTTCATGGGACTTGAGAGAAGAAGACACTCCCAAATAGGCAAGATATCTTATTTTATTTCTCTGAGACACACTGACAATGGGAAAAAATGAAACAGGGAATTGTCAAATTCCTAGTAATATTTGAAAAAGAAATAGAGACTACTGTAAACAGTTTATATATTGTTTAGATTATTTTCTTATAAGAACTTTCCAACTTTCCAGTGATTGCTAAGTCACTTCAGTTGTGTCCAACTCTGTGCAACCCCATAGACAGCAGCCCACCAGGCTCCCCGGCCCTGGGATTCTCCAGGCAAGAACACTGGGGTGGGTCGCCATTTCCTTTTCCAACGCATAAAAGTGAAAAGTGAAAGTGAAGTCACTCAGTCATGTCCGAACCTCAGTGACCCCATGGACTGCAGCCTTCCAGGCTCCTCAGTCCACGGGATTTTCCAGGCAAGAGTACTGGAGTGGGGTGCCATTGCCTTCTCCACTCCAGTGATTAAGAACAAGTAATTACTTTGATTAAAAAAAAAAAAAAACTATGAATATAGTCAAGTAAAATATATAATACAAACATCAAAATTTGAAAAATGTATTTCAATATCTTAGAATAAAATTCAGGAGATTTTAATTAAGAATTTGTATAAAAATGCTGAATCAGATCAGATCAGTCAATCAGTTGTGTCCGACTCTTTGCGGCCCCATGAATCACAGCATGCCAGGCCTCCTTGTCCATCACCAACTCCTGGAGTTCACTCAAACTCAAGTCCATCGAGTCAGTGATGCCATCCAACCATCTCATCCTCTGTCATCCCCTTCTCCTCCTGCCCCAAATCCCTCCCAGCATTAGAGTCTTTTCCAATGAGTCAACTCTTCACATGAGGTGGCCAAAGTACTGG
>NW_011494929.1:405792-407456 GCF_000754665.1 Bison bison bison
TATCTAGGTTGGTCATAACTTTCCTTCCAAGGAGTAAGTGTCTTTTAATTTCATGGCTGCAATCACCATCTGTAGAGATTTTGGAGTCCAGAAAAATAAAGTCTGACACTGTTTCCACTGTTTCCCTATCTATTTCCCATGAAGTGGTGGGACCAGATGCCATGATCTTCGTTTTCTGAATGTTGAGCTTTAAGCCAACTTTTTCACTTTCATCAAGAGGCTTTTGAGTTCCTCTTCACTTTCTGCCATAAGGGTGGTGTCATCTGCATATCTGAGGTTATTGATATTTCTCCTGGCAATCTTGATTCCAGCTTGTGTTTCTAGAGTATTGTATTATGTGAAAATATGAGCTTTATATAAAAAAATTAATATAGAAAATCTGGGCTATGAATGTGAGGGAATTTTAGATATTTTCAAGTCATTTGTCATAAATGCATTTTCTGTTTATTTGTGCTCAAAGCTGGAATATGAAAACAATAGAAGATTTTTTTTTAAACAGTTCATTTAATAATGGTGATATTTATACCAAAAGCAAAGGAAAAAGTTTAGCAAACACAGGCTAGAGTGCTTTTATTCATGTCAATTTGCATAAACAGAAGCAATAGAAGGAAGATGGATGCTTTGACCCAGTACAATTTGGGGTAGAACAGTGATTTAGCCAAGCAAGATATCATTCTTAGAAAGAGACAGACATTGCAAGTTTTTAGCTGCATAATTTAGGAAGCTTACACCCTCTTCAGTAAGAAGTGGCCTATGGGATTCATTAGAATATGATATGGTGGAATCATGGGTCTAATTCTAAATTGAAATTTTAGTAGCATGTTTTGAGGAATATCAGCCTGACATCTATAGCTTGGGATTGTAGCAGAAAATACATGATGAGCTTTCATGAGGGAAGTCATCAGCATTTATGAGGGAAAAGAAAAAATATTGGATTATAGCATAATGTGAGTTACTATTCTCTTCAATTCAGTGCAGTTCAGTTGCTCAGTCGTGTCAGATTCTTTGCGACCCCATGAATCGCAGCATGCCAGGCCTCCCTGTCCATCACCATCTCCCGGAGTTCACTCAAATTCACATCCATCAAGTTGGTGATGCCATCCAGCCATCTCATCCTCTGTCGTCCCCTTCTCCTCCTGCCCCAAATCCCTCCCAGCATTAGAGTCTTTTCCAATGAGTCAACTCTTCACATGAGGTGGCCAAAGTACTGGAGCTTCAGCTTCAGCATCTCTCCTTCCAAAGAAATCCCAGGGCTGATCTCCTTCAGAATGGACTGGTTGGATCTCCTTGCAGTCCAAGGGACTCTCAAGAGTCTTCTCCAACACCACAGTTCAAAAGCATCAATTCTTCAGTGATCAGCTTTCTTCACAGTCCAACTCTCACATCCATACACGACCACAAGAAAAACCATAGCCTTGACTAGACGGACCTTTTTGGCAAAATAATGTCTCTGCTTTTGAATATGCTATCTAGGTTGGTTATAACTTTCCTTCCAATGAGCAAGCGTCTTTTAATTTCATGGCTGCAGTCACTATCTGTAGTGATTTTGGAGTCCAGAAAAATAAAGTCTGACACTGTTTCCACTGTTTCCCTATCTATTTCCCATGAAGTGATGGGACCAGATGCCATGATCTTTGTTTTCTGAATGTTGAGCTTTAAGCCAA
>NW_011494929.1:407556-429627 GCF_000754665.1 Bison bison bison
TGACCACTGGAAAAACCATAGCCTTGACTAGATGGACCTTCATTGGCAAAGTAATGTCTCTGCTTTTCTTTTTTTTTTTTCTCTGCTTTTCTATATGCTATCTAGGTTGGTCATAACTTTCCTTCCAAGGTGTAAGCGTCTTTTAATTTCATGGCTGCAGTCACCATCTGCAGTGATTTTGGAGCCCAGAAAAATAAAGTCTGACACTGTTTCCACCGTTTCCCCATCTATTTCCCATGAAGTGATGGGACCAGATGCCATGATCTTTGTTTTCTGAATGTTGAGCTTTAAGCCAACCTTTTCACTCTCACTTTCATCAAGAGGCTTTTTAGTTCCTTTTCACTTTCTGCCATAAGGGTGGTTTCTCTTATATAGTAGTAAATTTATAGAATGGTGCATTTTATGAATAAAAGTAATGAACTGTGTCTTAGAATTAATTAAAAAAATGGTAAAGTGAAAGAAAAAAAGTGAAGTCGCCCAATTGTGTCCGATTCTTTGTGACGCCATGGACTGTAGCCTACTAGGCTCCACCATCCATGGGATTTTCCAGGCAAGAGTATTGGAGAGGGCTGCCATTTCCTTCTTCAGGGGATCTTCCCAACCCAGGCACTGAACCCAGATCTCCCACATTGCGGGTAGATGATTTCCCAACTCTGCCATCAGGGATGCAAGCTAACAATACTGGTAAAGAACCCACCAAAGGAGACATAAGAGACACAGGTTCCACCCAGTTTGGGAAGATTCCTTGGAGGAGGGTATGATGACCCACTCCAGTATTCTTGCCTGAAGAATCTTATGATAGAGGAGCCTGGCAGACTACAACCCATAGGGTTGCAAAGAGTCAGACACAACTGAAAAGACTGAGCATTCACTCACAGTAAATAAAGCTGTTGTCCATTTCATATCCCTATTGGAGAAAAATGAAGTCCATGTGTCGTCAGTTTCCCTATTGAGTATAAAACTCACAGATAATCAACAGTATTGTAAACTTGTTCCAGAAAATAGCAATAGATTTAGGGGAGATTTTGTTTTGCAACTTCTTGGGATCTTTCCAGGTGTAGTCTGAAGTCAGTCTCCCCTATAGAGATCAGGGAGAGATTTAAGAAAGAGACCACTCTAGATTGATCAAGTGGTAAGTTAATAAGTAGGAGAATTTACTTATGAGACTAGACTTCGGTGGCCACCAAATGAGCAAATTTCTTCACCTGTCCTCCAGAACCTTATAAATTTATACAGAGAGGACTTAACTGGGTTCAGTCATGCTTTCAGTACAGACAATCTCAACCCCGCATTTCTATTTCAAGGCTATATTCTTGGGGCAGCTTCTTGGAGGAGGGAAGGCAAGCTGAATGCACCTTTCAAGGACAGGAGAAGGAGTGGGAACCTCCAATTACCTGAGTCCAGGTTGATGTCAACTGGTTTTCATGGCTTTTTGATGACCTCTTCCAATAGGAGGAATATATATTGATGAGGTTCAAGGAAGTCCTCCCCAAGAAGTGCTACTCTGGCATGCAGATTATTTTGAGCTGAAAGCAAGAAAGGCCAAAAAGACTCAGAAAGAAACTTTGAATTTTCCCCTAACAATTTAAAAGAATTGAAGATAGAAGACTTGTTCCAGGAAGGGGTTATCACCATAGATACTTATAGAAAATATGAACTCAGTGTGGTAGATGTAGAAACCTAGCAAAGACCCTATGATCAAAGTCCTCTCTGCCTCCCATTGTCTACAGCTCAGCAAAATTTGTTTGCCAAATATTAACTCTTATTTCCCTTTAAAGCCCCTGACCTCTACCTCCTTCTTCTTAATCTAGAATTATATATATATTTATATACATATATATCTCCTATCTTGCTTTACTGTCTCTAGAATCCCTCATGCTTATGTGAATTCCTCATACCTATGTATTAAATTTCATTACTCCTGTTAATATGTCTTGAAAGTGAAAGTGAAGTTGCTCAGTCCTGTCTGACTCTTTGTGACCCCATGGACTGTAGCCTACCAGGCTCCTCCGTCCATGGGATTTTCCAGGCAATAGTACTGGAGTGGATTGCCATTTCCCTCTCCAGGGTATCTTCCCCACCCAGGGATTGAACCCGGGTCTCCCGTATTATAGACAGATGCTTTACCATCTGAGCCACCAGGGAAGTCCATTAATATGTCTTGCTACTGCTAAGTCGCTTCAGTTGTGTCCGACTCTGTGAGACCCCACCAGGCTCCCCCGTCCCTGGGATTCTCCAGGCAAGAACACTGGAGTGGGTTGCCTTCTTCCTTCTCCTTCTCCATTTTCCTTCTCCAACCCTACTACTAATAGCATTAAATATAACATTTACTAAATTATTATATACATTATTTGCTTCACATGTTTCTTACTATGCTCAAAGGTTATTATTGAAATGTTTTAATTTTTCACCATTTAAAAATAATTTTATTATGCTATATTGACATCTTCAATTCTGGTAATAAAAATTTTATGGTTACACAATGTGATTCTTTAATGTTTTCTTTCTAATAATAAATAAAGACCTTGATTTGTTTAATAAGGCTTGCTTAAGTGAAATCACTTACATTACATTACATTTTTATCAGGCAAAGAGTGTCATCTCAGGATCCAGAATCAAAGATCTTCTGGAAATATTAGTGATGTAATTTCTGGATTTGCACTTAAACTGATGTACTGAATAAAAAGATATAGTCTCTTTGAAATTCTCATTATTGCTTCAAATAACTGATGATGGAGAATACCTGAAGCTTTCCTCAAAATTATCTCATTAGCTCTGATATGATATGTTGTTTGTCAGATGAGAAGGCTGTAGATATTTTTTAAGCACTCCATAGTCTATTAAGTTTGGATATTATATGATTCTTTTAAAATTCAATACAGACTTTTACTTTTAAGAGTTGATTATGCTCCATCTGTGAAATTCTTGTGCAAAATAGATAGCTGGTGGGAAATTGCTATATAATACAGGGAGCTCAGCCTGGTTCTCTGTTACAATCTAGAGGGTGAGATGGGGGGTGAGTGGGGAGGAGGCTCAAGAGGGAAGGGATATATGTATATTTGTAGCTGATTCACATTGTTATATGTTAGAAACCAACACAGCATGGGAAAGCAATTATCCTCCAATTAAAAATAAAAATTAAAAAAATTGAAGCCTTTCCATACTATTTAGCTTTATGTCTACATTACTAATATTCTGGTGCTCTCTGTCACTGATTTGTCAGATTCAGTTTGGTTATTCATTAATATTGAGTTCTTTCTGTTTTTATCAATAAATTAACAGCTTCACATAATATGTGAAAACATGCCTCCCTATTTTCACTCCTGAGATATCAGCTGTGTATTACAATAAAAGAATATCTGATATCAAATTCTAGCACAAAAATGGATACTGACAGTATTATACAAGATCATATAACTTATGCTATAGGATTGATAAAAATATAGATAACAACTTTAACAAGTTAGCAGCTTCCCTGGTAGTGCAGATGGTAAAGAATCTGCCTGCAATGCAGGAGACCTGTGTTTGATCCCTGGGTCGGGAAGATCCCCTGGAGAAGGAAACAGCAACCCACTCTAGTATTTTTGCCTGGAGAATTCTATGGATAGAAGAGCCTGGTGGGCTAATGTCCATGGGGTCGTAAAGAGTTGGAGATGACTGAGTGACCAAAACTTAACTTTAACAAGTATTTTTAGAGTTTAGGCAGATGTGACAGCACTATATTTTAGATTTCAGGTCATCTTCTTGTGAGGCCATGTGATAGAACCCATTGTTATGGTAGAATGTGAATCTGATCAGGATTCTGGGCCTGTGACACACACCAAAGGGTGAGAAAGTTTCAGTGTGTACATATCTTCTAGCATGAGGTTTTAAAAACTTTGTAGCTAGATTTATCAACTTCTAAGGTAGACACTTTATAAACAGTTATATCAACTGTTTGGTAGAGTACCTCATGTGGGTATCATCAGTCAGTTTCCCAAATTTGCAGAACAAAAATCTTGTCAAGCCATGATTAGGAGGAAACAGGTATCAAGCCATCAATGTTACACATAATGCTTTCTTGTTCTTTATATATAACCTATAGGAAAAGGCCTCATTAGATTACATTTGTGCTTCCCTGTCGGCTCAGATGGTAAAGAATCCACCTGCAATGCGGTAGACCTGGGTTCAATCCCCAAGTTGGGAAGATTCCCCTGGAGGAGGGCACAGCAACTCACTGTAGTATTCTTATCTGGAGAATCCCTGTGGACAGGTGAATCTGGCAGGCTACGGTCCATGGGGTCACAAAGAGTCACACATGATTGAGGGACTAAGCACAGCATAAATTACATTTATTTATTAGTTCAACTATTAAATATTGAGAGGACATATAGAATTTTTTTTTTGCATTCACATAGGAAAGAATTTACCTAACAAATGAGTTACATAATTCATCAGCTATTACACAAACTTACTCTTGACTGGAGATTTTTCCGAGTATTTCAGGTGAATACTCCTATAGGTCACACTTAGAGCCCAAATGACATTAAATAGGGACTCCACATTTAAATATAAATTGACTGGAGAATTCTAGGAAAATACTGGTAGTAGCATAATTTGGAACTGTCCTTTAATATCTCCTTAAAAAGTTTTATTTTTTATTTTTTAAAATGGACAAATCAGCTATATTACAAAAAAAATCTACTAAAGTAAGGGATACATTGTTTCCATCAACTGCCAAATATGAATGGAAGGAGGCAAATAGATACACCATTGATAACTGTAGAAGACAGAAAGACACTGGACTTCTGATGACCCTTGAACCAGAATATCTAAAGCAGACAAAAAGTACTTACTAGAAAGCACAGCAGGTGAAGGTGCGAACAACTGCACCTGGACAGTGGTTGTGCAGGTCCAGTACATCCCGCAAGATGTATTAGTGAGTGCAAAGGAGTCTGTGATATATAGCATCTTTTTTTTTTTTTTAAGTTGTAGTATAGTAGCTTCACACTGCTGTGTCAACTTCTGCTGTACAGCAAAGTGAATCAATCATACATATACATATACCCCCTCTTTTTCAGATTTCCTTCCCACTTAGGTCACCACACAGCACTGAGTAAATTCCCTCTGCTATACACTAGGTTCTCATTAGTTCTGTATTTTATACACAGTAATGCATATTGTATGTCAACTCCAGTCTCCCAATTCATCCCACACACCCACCCTCATTCTTGGTACCCATATATTTGTTCTCAAAATCTGTGTCTCTATTTCTGCCATGCAAATAAGAACATCTATACCATTTGTCTAGATTCCACAGATATGCAATAATATTTGATTTTCTGCCTTCCCTTACTCTGTATGACAGTCTCTAGGTTCACCCACAACTCTGCAAATGACACAATTTCATTCCTTTTTATGGCTGGATAATATTCCATGGTGTATACACACCACATCTTCCTTATCTATTCCTCTGTTGATGAACATTTAGTTGCTTCCATGTCCTGGCTACTGTAAATAGTGCTGCTGTGAACACTGATTGGCAAGTGTATTTTTGAATTATTCTATTCTCTGAGTATATGCCCAGTAGTGGGATTAATGGGTCATACAGTAGTTCTATGTTAAGTTATTTTAAGGAACCTCCATATTGTTCTCCATAGTGGCTGGACCAATTTACAAGCTCACCAACAGTGTAAGAGGGTTCCCTCTTCCCTACACCTCCTTCAGCATCTATCATTTGTAGATACTTTGATCATTGTTATTCTGACTGGTATGACATGATATCTCAATAATTTTGATTTGCATTTCTGTAATAATTAGTGATGTTGAATATCTTTTCATGTGTTTGTTGGCCATCTATATGTCTTCTTTGTAGAAAAGGCTGTTTAGGTCTTCCATCCATTTTTTGATTGGGCGGTTTGTTTTTTAATACTGAGCTGCTTGCATATTTTCAAGATTAATCGCTTGTCAGTTGCTTCAGTGTGCAAATATTTTCTCCCCTCCTGAGGGTTGTGTTTTTGTCCTATTTATTATTTACTTTGACATGCAACAGGTTTTATTTTTAATTAGGTCTCACTTGTTAATTTTTGTTTTTATTTTTATCACGCTAAGAGATGGGTCAAAAAAGATCTAGCTGCAATTTATGTCAAAGCATATTGTGCCTATATTTCCCTCTAAGAACTTTATAGTTCCTGATCTTATATTTAGGTCCTTAATCCAATTTTAATTTACTTCCGTGTATGGTGTTAGGGAAAATTGGAAGTTTTCTAATTTCATTCTTTTATATGTAGCTGTCTAGTTTTCTGAGCACCACTTATTGAAGAGACTGTCTTTTGCTCCATTTTATATTCATACTTCCTTTGTCACAGATTAGGTGACCATAGGTGCAGGGGTTTATCTCTGGGTTTTCTCTCCTGTTCTGTTGATCTGTATTTCTGCTGTTGTGCCAATACCATACTGTTTTGTTAACTGTAACTTTGCAGTATAGTCTGAAAACAGAGCGCCTATTTCCTCCACCTCTGTTTTTCTTTCTCAAGGTTTCTTTGGCTATTTGGGAACTTCTATGTTTCCATACAAATTGTAAGATTTTTTTTTCTTCTAGTTCTGTGAAAAAATGCTATTGATAATTTGATAGGGGTTGCTTTTAATCTGTAGATAATTTTGGATAGTGTATCATTTTCACAATATTGATTCTTCCAACCCAAGAATTTGGTATATTTCTCTATGTGTTTGTATCATCATTGACTTTTTCTTTAGTGTCTTATGGTTTTCTGCATACAATAGGCATGTAATGGAGGCAACCTACATGTCCATCAGTAGATAAGTAAATAAATAATTTATGGTATAGGTATTCAGTGGAATACTACCCAGCCATAAAAAGGAATGAGTTTGAGTCATTTGCAGTGATACAGATGAGCTTAGAGCTTGTCATACACATTGAAGTATATATTAACATAGAATTCAGATGTTCAAGTTGGATTTAGAAAAGGCACAGGAACCAAAAATCAAATTGTCAACATCAGTCGGATCATAGAAAAAGCAAGAGAGTTCCAGGAGAAAAAAAAACAAAACATCTACTTCTGCTTCATTGACTATGCTAACTCTTTTGACTGTGTGGATCACAACAAACTAGAAAATTCTTAAAGAGATACAGAATCTGTCTCCTGAGAAATCTGCATGCTGGTCAAGAAGCAACAATTAGAACCGGACATGGAAACTGACTGTTTCAAAATTGGAAAAGGCTGTATATTGTCACCCTGCTTATTTAACTTCTATGCAGAGTACATCATGTAAACTGTTGGGCTGGATGAATCACAAACTGGAATCAAGATTGCTCAGAGAAATCTCAACAACCTCAGATATGCAGATGACACAACCCTTATGGCAGAAAAAGCTAACATTTCCATTATGGTAAATTTGGGGGAAAAAAATCTGAATTAGTTACTAAAAGAATTGAATTTGTAGATCAGTGTTGGCTTCATTGAGATGAATAATTTCTTAGTATAACCCCTAAAAAAAACTAATAGACACATTATGATAACACCAAATGACTTTATATTTACAACAACCTTATAGCATACCTAAAGTTTTCAGAGAATGGTTGCTTGCCAGGAATGATAGCTATTTTTTATATATTCCTGAATTCACTCAAAAGAGAAGACCATGATAATGGTAGATGGAGAGAAATTGGCTTGATACAGCAGGGTGAAAGACAAGAGAATATCAGGATCAGAGTATTGTAAATATATACACAACAAATTTATTCAGTCAAAAATGGAAAAAATAAATTGTTAAATATTATGGAAATATACAAGCAAGAATGGTGGATTTGGATGAATTGGGTGCTGTCAATTTGTATGATATGTAAGATTTGGTAAGGCCTGTGACTAGGATATTTTTAGATATCAAAGAGAGTTTAAATGATTTCATGAAATATATATAAGAAACAACAGTTTGTATTTTAATTCCTAGATAGCTATTGCAATATATTAATTTGTAATATATATTATAATATATTAATATATTGTATATATTAATTTGGTGATTAATAATATTAATTTGGTGGTTATTTTGGTGTAATATATAATGTATATCGTAATATATTAATATACACTGTAATATATTAATTTGGTGATTGATAAATAAAATAATGATTTTAAAGCAATCTAAGCGCTCTATTACAAGGTGGAAACAAGGAGAAAGATAGTGAGAAAATTATGAATAGGTAACAATTTTGGAGGATATCTAAGTAAGAACTGAACATTATCACTTCTTTCCAGTATAAAATGCATCCTCAAGTAGATGAGTAGTCCTACTAGCAAACAAGGAAAGTTCTATTTTAGGGATAAAAACTAATCACTACAGATGCTATTATACATTTTTTTTTTAATCAAAACATTTTGACTCCTAATATAAGCATTAGCTTAGGCAAGAGTCATCAACTGGTACAGGCAGTTGTCTGTGGGGAGAAGGGATTCTGGATATTCATATGATGCTAAGATATGTTTTGATAATGAAAGGAAAATGTGCAAGAAGAAGAAATCAAACTTTCACCATTTTAATCAGTTGGCCAATCTCATCATTACTCATATTGCAAAGACAAAATTAAGAATAGAATATAATGTATAATCAACTTTAAGACACAGAAAGATTGATGAGTCTTTTGTTTTACTTCCAAATTTACAAGAATTACAGGGAATTGGAATAATTTAAGCTTCACCTAGAGGTGAGTCAGGTACATCCTATCCATTTAGCGAATAAGAGTATTATTTACAAAAATAATTGTTAAGCATTGAAGAAGTCTAGAGACACATGACAATCTAATGCAATTGCTTCTAATTTAGATCTTAATATGGGAAGTGTGTGATAAAGATAATATTGGGAGAAAACTATTAAGTTGGAATATTTAATAAATTATTATCAAATTATCACAAAGTTCTGATAATATAATCTTCACTATATAAGGAAATGCTTTTCTCAAGAACCATACTGAATTATGTATGGCTTGATAATTATACTGTTTATGTTTTCTTTTTGAAATATTAGCATTAATTGTAGTTATATTAATACATAAATGTAAATAAAAGTGCCACATTCAATATGCCAACAAATTCGGAAGACACAGCAGAGGCCACCTGGCTGGAAAAGGTCAGTTTTCATTTCAATCCCAAGGAATGCCAGTGCCAAAGAATATATAAACCACCATACAGCTGTGCTCATTTCACATGCTAGCAAGATTATGCTCAAAATCCTTCAGGCCGGGCTTCAGTAGTACATGAACAGAGAACTTCCAGATGTACAAGCTGGCTGTAAAAAAGGTAGAGAAACCATAGATCAAAATGTCAATATTCATTGGAACATAGAGGAAGCAAGAAAATTCCAGAAAATCATCTACTTCTTTGACTATGCTAAATCCTTTAACTGTGTGGATCTCAAGAAAACTGTGGAAAATTCTTGAAGAAATAGGATTATCAACCGACCAGACTCAACTGTCTCCTAAGAAACCTGTATGCAGGACAAGAAGCAACAGTTAGAACTTTACTCGTTCACTACTGGGAAAGGAGAAAGACAAGACTGTCTATTGTCACCCTGTTTATTCAGCTTCTATGTGGAGTGAAATGCTGGGGTGAATGAAGCACAAGCAGGAATCAGAATTTCCAGGAGAAATATCAGTGACCTCAAGTGAAGAGGAACTAAAGGATCTCTTGATGAGGATTAAAGAAGAGAGTGAAATAGCTGGCTTAAAGTTCAACATTCAAAAACTAAGATCATGGCATCCAGTCCCATCACTTCATGGCTAATAGCTCAGCCTGAAGTGGAAGCAGTGACAGATTTCATTTTATTTTCCTGGGCTCCAATATCACTGCAGATGGTAACTGCAGCCATGAAATTAAAAGACACTGGTTCCCTGGAAGAAAAGCTATGGCAAACATAGACAGTGTAAAAAAAGCCAAGACATCACTTTGCCAACAAAGTCCATATAGTCAAAGCTATGGTTTTTCCAGTAGTTGTGTATGAATGTAAGAATTGGACCATAAAGAAGACTGAGCACCAAAGAATTTATGCCTTTAAGTTGTGGTGCTGGGAGACTCTTGAGAGTCCCTTGGACTACAGGGAGATCAAACCAATCAATCCTAAAGGAAATATGTCCTGAATATTGGCTGATATTAATTACTAATATTAAATATTAAACTATTAATATTGATAGTCCAGGATATTAATCTGGGAAATAGTGAAGGACAGAGAAACCTGGCATGCTGCAGTCCATGGGGCCTCAAATAGTTGGACATGACTTAGCAACTGAAAAACAAAAATAAAACAAATTAGTTTTAATACACAACCTCAGTTCAGTTCAGTTCAGTTGCTCAGTTGTGTCTGATTCTGCAACACCATGGACTGCAGCATGCCAAGCTTCCTTGTCTATCACCAACTCTCAGAGCTTGCTCCAAATCATGTCCATTGATTCAGTGATGCCATCCAACCATCTCATCCTGTCATCCCCTTATCTTTCTCCCTTCAATCTTTTCCAGCATCAGGGTCTTTTCCAATGAGTCAGTTTTTCACATCAGGTGGCCAAAGTATTGGAGCTTCAGCTTCAGCATCAGTCCTTCCAATGAATGTTCAGAATTGATTTCCTTTAGAATTGACTGGTTGGATCTCCTTTCTGTTCAAGGGACTCTCAAGAGTATTCTCCAACACCACAGTTCAAAAGCATCAATTCTTCGAAGCTCAGCATTTTTTGTGGTCCAACTCTCACACCCATGCATGACTACTGGAAAAACCATAGCTTGGACTATACGGGAATTTGTTGGCAAAGTAATGTCTCTACTTTTTAATATGCTGTCTCAGTTGGTCATAGCTTTTCTTCCAAGGAGCAAACGTCTTTTAACTTTATTTCTGCAGTCACTTTCTGCTGTGATTTTGGATTCCAAGGAAATCAATTCTGTCAATTTCCATTGCCTCCCCATTTATTTTCCATGAAGTGACGGGTCTGGATTCCATGATGTTTGTTGTCTGAATGTTGAGTTTTAAGACAGCTTTTTCACTCTCCTCTTTCACTTTCATCAAGAGGCTTTTTATTTTTTCACTTTCTGTTGTAAGGGTGGTGTCATCTGTGTATCTGAGGTTATTGATATTTCTCCTGGCAATCTTGATTCCAGCTTGTGCTTCATCCAACCTGGCATTTTGCATGATGTGCTCTGCATTTAACTTAAATAACCAGAGCTATAGTATACACCCTTGACATGCTCCTTTCCCAATTTGGAACCAGTCTGTTGTTCCATGCCCAGTCCTAACTGTTGCTTCCTGACCTGCATACAGGTTTCTCAGGAGTCAGGTAAGGGTGGGCTGGTATTCCATTCTATTGGAGAATTTTCCACAGTTTGCTCTCATCCACACAGTCAAAGGATTTAGCATAGTCAATAAAGCAGAAGTAGATATTTTTTTCTGGAATTATCTTGCTTTTTCTATGATCCTGGATGTTGGCAATTAGATCTCTATATGTATTATCCATCAAATAGTTTTATGTTTCTTATTTGCAAAATATCAATGCCTGAGAGACCTATGTAGCACAAAGTATGGCTATATTATTCACCATTAAGTTCACTGAAAGAGATAGAAGGCAACCATCTTAATTACCTATGACTATCACCATGATTAAAGTATATTACCTGGCAAACCTGCAGATGGAAAATATGAAGATTATCTATGAAATATACATTTTTAAAATCTAGCCCATCAACCTTTAAAGAATAAAAAGTATTCAGCCTTAAACAATAATCAGTCTTATATAGGTATTCTTTTTCAGAAAAAAAAATGTTATTCTATTTATTAAATATGAAGGATATGAGTAAATCACCAGTAGTTCAAAATGTATGCTTAAATAAATAGGGATAATTTTAAGCTGATGTCATGACCACATTTGGAATGTCTTGCCAGTGCTGTAAAGTCAACTTAGTCAGTAGAAGTCTAGTCTTGATAGCAATTCCATCATCCCCAGGAAAGTTAATCATACTTCTGGGAATCACATCTCATTTTCAGTCAGTATGAGTGGCTGATAGGGTTGTGCATCATTTTTAAGGCTGAATAATTTTTTCTTCCTAATTAATCATCTAAATGAATGCCCAGGTTTCTTCATTTTCAGTTTTGAGTATGAATCAATTTCAAACAGAAGCTTAATGAGAAAGAGAGGTAGTAAAATTTTCCTTGGAAAGAAGTGATTTACAAAGGGTCAAAATACTCAATCAGTGCTGTTCTCATTAGGACTATTTACATAAATGAAAACTAAATATTTTTTAGACTAATAAAAAAAGTTTATTATAGCATATATTAGCCTATTTTGTATTGTAAATTCTAATTATTAAAATTATTAATACCTTGCTTATTCACATGCAAAGATAAGTACTGCTCTTTTTTAGATTACTACTTGATTTGTGACACTCATTTGTAAGAGTATTGATATTAATGGTCTTTTTTTCTATTTGCATTAAAAATCCAAAATTAATGACATTCATACCTAACAAATCATACTTGTCATTCACATGATATTATCCAGAGACATGTCTAGTCATCTTCTGCCCTCCCAGCCAAAAAATTAATTTAGTTAGGACAGTAATGTTAAAAATAATTAATATAGCTGATAATGTTAGTTTGATACAGACTTTCAGTTCATATTATTTTAATGAAATTCAATTCTTCCCACCACTTTTGGAGGTATGTAGGGAAGTTTTTACTCACCATTTTTGATGATTTTCATGGATAAGATGAAGATCCAGCTGGATAGAGATGTAGCAAATGATCACATAATTTGATAATGACAATGCTAAGACCTGAGTTCAACTCAGAGTATTTTGACTCTACTGCCTTTTAAACTACAATATACTGGAAATAGCTTGATATATTTTGGCTTGAGAATCAACTGAAATCTAAAAGAACTTAGGAAAAAATGTTATTATTGAACACTCATTAAGGCAAAATATTCAATATCTGTGCCTCTTATCAATAATCATTGAAATTGTTACTGTCATTCATGTTTTATGTTCACCCTATGTATCCATTCTTCTAAATATTTTATTCAAATACTTTTACTTAAACTTGACAGTGACTCAATGATGAAGATAAAGAAAAAAAGTCTCTTTGAAAATGAGATAACAGATTTAGATGAGTCCTGATTTACCAAATTTGCATGACTAGGAGGTTGTAGAATGATATGAATGATGTTCCACATTTGAGAACTTGTGTTTATAATGACATTTATAATGGTAATGCTACTATAAATTAATGAATGCAACAACTCTGAGACAATGATGTCAATGAAATCAAAATGATGCTTGATTAGGTGTATATTGATGAACAAATGAGTATGGTGATATTAGAAGGGACAGTACTTGTTTAGATATATTTTGGAGGTTACTTTGTCTGCATTTAAACATGAGCTTGGTCTGTCTTTCTGACCATGGTCTTAGTCTGTCTTTCTCCTTTCTGACCATGAAGAAATTACTTGAGCATTAATTACCTTTTTACAAAATGAGGAAAATCACAATCATTGTCTCATAGAAAGTTGCTGTCAGGGTTTACATAGGTTATCACATGTAACCACTCAATGAGGCAATTTTACAGATGGTTAGAAAAGAAAATGTTGGGAAATGTAGTTAATAAAATTGTCCATGCTTTCACAGCAAGTATGTGAACAAATTTGGATGCTTACCCAGATTTCTCTGACACAAAGTTCATGTTCTTTCCACTGGGCCACATGGTTTTCCAAACAGCATATTTAATAAAACACAATATCACTGATGATATATTTGTAGAACCTTTGAATGGAATTTCAATACTGATCATTTTTAGCCAATTATAGAAATGTGAAATTGCCCGGCCAGAAAGCAATGTGTAACCAATTCAAGTGATACCAACGGTTTTTAGAAATTGTACACAAAAGGCTTTTCACAGTGGTGATTTTTCCCAATACACACATCTGGCTATCTCACAGTCTTTTTAAATGGAGAAATATAATTTTCAGAAATGTAGGTTTACAAAGCATGGTGGTCATGAACTCTTCTCCATTATTTCAAAACTGGGCAACTAGACACAGAGCTTCCCTGGGCAGTTGGCCCAGTAAATCATGTTGCGAATAGAGTACTGGTCAAAAGTACTGAGTGCCAAACTAAACTCCTATTGTCTGTTTCAACTCAGCAGATTCTATTGTGGCTGATTTTGGAAGAAAGACAGATTGGCTTACTGCCACATTTCTCACTCAATCCTTCATTGGAGGCCAAGAGCCATATTTTGAGAGAGAGCTGTGGGGATTTTTAAAATTCGTTTACTTTATATAATTACATAATTTAATTGAAACCCACTGATATTTGGAAAACAAAAAATGAGATCCTTCTGTCAGTCGACTATGTGTAGTCAAGATGACAACTGGTTTGAATTTTGAATAATCTTTATGAATTTAGTCATGTGAGGGAAATATGAGTGAGGACTCATTTGATTGCCTAAATTTAAGGAGACAACACAATTAAACAAATAGCAGGCAACTGTCTCAGAATAGTTTATGAGGGGTCCAGAAATTCCAAGATTACCTTCCTATAGTCTTCAGGACTAAATGTAAGAATAGAGCCTAAGTTGCAGTAGACACATTGGTAGTCAGTGTCTTAATCAAATACAAGTGTAATTCAATTAGAAATGCAAATACCTACATTATCAGCACCTGCAAAATACTTTCTTCTGACTCAACATATAGAGTTGTCATGCTGATATACAGTTTTTTTTACGTCACATGTCTCTGTCTACTCACAAAAATTAAGCACATCAAAATAAAAAGTAAAACCAATACACAAGTAAGACTTTAATTATTCTCATGTTATGCCACTCACTTTTAATCTCCCTCGATTTATGTCAAATTACATAACTGAAAAGTAGTTTTTCAACTTTTACAAATGGGATAATGTTATTAACCAACTGTGATACTTTTCTGAGTATTACAGCTTTATAATCAGATTATTTCAAAGATAATGAAAGAATTACGAGCCAGAAAAGTAAAATTCCTTAGTGAAGTCCAGGGAAACCTGGTGTGTGGCAGTTCATAAGGTCACAAAGAATCAAACGTGACTTAGCAACTGAACAACAATAACAAGATGACTGTAATATTGAAAAAATATAACAGTACAAGTATTATTGTTTCCCTTAATTCAGGGGTCCCCAACCTCTGGGAACTAATGCCTGATAAACTAAAGTGGACCTGATGTAATAATAATAGAAATGAAGTGCACTATAAATATAATGCTCTTGAATCATCCTGAAACCATTCCCCCCTCCCCAGGTCTGTGGAAAAACTGTCTCCTATGAAACCTGTCCCTGGTGCCAGAAAGCTTGGAGACTGTTGCCCTAATTTGACTTGCATTATTTGTGAAGGACATGGATGTCCTCAGATATTTCCAGAAATACACTTGATCTAGAAAAGAGCTCCATCTTTAGATCTTTTGAAGGAAAATTTTGAAAATATGTATAAGAAAAAAAATTGCATTAAAAGGATGTGAGGTTAGTTCTATTTTGTTATCAAATTAATAAGTAACAGTTTTGGCTTTCCTGATGGCTCAGGTGGTAAAGCGTCTGCCTGCAATGCGGGAGACCTGGGTTGGATCCCTGGGTTGGGAAGATCCCCTGAAAGAGGAAATGGCACCCCACTCCAGTACTCTTGCCTGGAAAATCCCATGGACAGAGGAGCCTTGTAGGCTACAGTCTATCGTGTTGCAAAGAGTCGGACATGACTGAGCGACTTCACTTTCACTCTAAAAACAATGTCAATTACGATATTATTAAAAATATAGATACTATCACTTACAGTCACCAAGGATGTTTTTCCCATACCTAATCTATCATCTAAGTCTATCTATCTATCTATCTATATTAATTGATGACTTCTGCTCTCTTAGAATTAACTAGTGGCTTAATTTAAATTGAGAATTGGAATCTCAAGTGCCTCTGTTATTGACAGCTATTTTATCTGACTTAGTCTACTTATTTATTTATCTATCTACCTTCCTACTTATTTATCATTTTCTATTTATTAGTAAGATTAGTTTTCAACTTGAGGCCAGACTAATAAAATTCAGGCAATTTATGATTTCTTTTCTTGAAAATTCTTGGTTTTATTATTTTGAATTTAAAAGTTTCAGGATTTTATCAATCCAATCACATGTTACATAAATTTCTTTATAAATATATTTTGTTATGGTTTTACCCAGGGTTAGTAACTAACAGGAAAGGAGAAAACAATATGTTCCAAACATGGCAGTGAATTCAGGACTGATTTAGAGCAGAGGTGTGCTATGAGTTCTCATTTAGTTGAACAGTGAATATATGGTAACACTGACCTTTTTTAAACAAGAGACCAAAAGTATTGAAATATATTTTACTACTTTCATGTGAGTCACCCTGAAAAAGAGTAAGATTATTCAGGTTGGAATAAGGGGGTTTGCATATGGTATCGTCTGAAGTATGCTGACATTTAGTTGGTATAAGTGAGAAGGAGATGGATAGGGAAACTTTGAGTTGCCAAAGGAACTTGTTAAGAAGACAGGGAAATTTTCAAATGACACTTTGGTGGAGACAAAGTTAGTGTATGAAAGTAATAAATAAAATAAGGAAGCATTAAACTTAGAAACAAGGGGATCAAGGTTTTTAAAAGTCAAATCAAGGAGCAGTAGGCAAGTATGCAACTTAATGAACAGAAGGTTTTGATAATTGGAGAAATGTAATTTATTTTGGAGAAAAGGAGTATTGACAGATGACAAGAAATGCTAAATCACCTGCAGAACTTGTTCAGAGTTAAACATCACATGTGAGTATGATGCTACTTTTATGTCAGGACATACCAGAAACATGACCAAAGAATAGATCCTTTCTTTTATGAATAGTCATCTAATATTAATGAGCTAAACTTTTATAATTTATCATCTACATTTTGAGACCATAAGAAAAAAATAGAGTTATAAAGACTAAAGATGTGTTTAAAATGTGAACAGGAAGAATTTCATACTAGCAAATAATAAGACTTACAATAATTACTTCAAGAAATAAAAATATTCTATAAAATTTTTCAAACTAACCACCATATATGCTAAGAGCCACCATCATAAGCAATATAACAATCCTTAATTTTTTTGCTCATTTTACTTTGTTTCTAAAACTTTGAATAATTGAATGCTAACATAGTTGATATTTTTAAAGCTTTCTTTTAAAATAATGAACCCCATTCAAAATATAATATTATACAGAATGAGAGGAGAGTCTCCATTCATTTAAAATAATATGTCTCATACATCATATAACATATAAATTATTTTTATCAATGTCATCATTCTTTCTTAGAGTATTACATTTTCTATAGTTTGGTTCTGTTAATTGGCAGTTTACGAATTGTCTGCATTGTAGTCTTTCATCAGCTTTGAAAATTTGGAGATAACATCATATAATATTCACTTACAAATGTCATAAAATAAATTACTACATTGTGCATTGCTTTGGGCAAATATAAGGCTTAGGAGTTTTAAAGTCAAATTTATTTTTGTGTTCTGCATGCTGTGAAAAGAGAGGTTTCAGAGTCTAAGAGCCTACTTTTAAAAAAAAATAAAAGATAAAATTCTTAAATGATGATGCTGTTTTTTATGGACTCTTGGAAGGAATGTTATGATATGCTTGTAACTCTTACTAAAGCAAACATGAGGCAGTTGGTATCTAAAGTATAAAGTTGAGAGTTAAGGAATATGATTTTTTTTAACCCACTAAGTCTAAGATTCCAAGAAATATAAAAATCTCATGTACAACATATAACTGTGCTTCATCCAAGCAAAAAAAGCCCCTGAACCTTTCTAGTATAGATGCCTTTTGTATCTAACTTGGGAAGAAGAGGAGAGAAGGATCAGCTTAAGGATCAGCCCATGGACAGAATAGATTGGGTTTTATATCCTGATGGCAAAATAATTTTTGCCTCTTGCAAAATTAATTTTTATAAAAATAATAGTTTTAATGGCATATTTTTGTTTTGTAACCATTTTATATGATTATCAAATACATTGCTTTTTTTTTTTTTTTTTCAAATACATTGCTTTTGAATGTTACTGAACTAGTTGTAAGTCAGGAAAATGAAGTAGATTATTATAGTTTTCTATTCTAAATATATAGCATCATGCAAACTAAAATGGAACTTGCCTAATTACATGCAATCATTTTATTATACACACACAAAAATTGACAACATTGTGTTAATTTCAGGTATAGAGAATGGTGATGTGGTACTTTTGCATCTTATGCTTCATTATAAATTATTAAAGATAGTGGCTATAATCCCCTGTGTTATACATGTCCTTGTTTCTCATCTGTCTTATACATAGTAGCTTGTTAAGCCCATATCCTTAATTTTCCTGTCTCTACTTCTCCCTCCACTTTGGTAACCACAACTTTTCTATACCTATTTCTGTTTGGCATATACATTCATTTATAATATTTTTTATATTCCACATATAAACAATATTATAGAGTATTTGTCTTTATCTGACTTGTTTCACTGTAAGCATAACTTCTCTAGTTCCATCTATATTGTTGCAAATGTCAGTATTTCATTTTTTTTATGCTGAATGACATTCCATTTTATATGTGTAAATATACCACATCTTCTTTAACTCAATAGTTTGTTGACGGGCACTTGGGCTGCTTCCCTGTATTGGCTACTGTAAATAGCACTGCTATCCCCATGGGGGTGCATGTGTCTTTTTTGAATTACTGTTTCCATTTTTTTCCAGATATAAACTCAGAGGTGAGATTACCGGATTATATGGCAGTTATCTTTTTATTTTTTAAAGTAATTCCCATACTGTTTTCCATAGGGGTTGTACCAGTCTACTTTCCCATAGTTTATGAGGATTCCCCTTTCTCTACCTTCTCTTCAATATCTGTTATTTGTAGACTTTTTGATGATAGTCATTCTGATAAAAGTGAAGTGATACATCTTAAAACTGTTTTGAGTTTATTTTTTATATGATATGAAGGAATATTCTAGTCTAATTAGTTGTTTTATACGTGACTGTCCAGCACCACTTGTTGAAGAGGCTGCCTTTTCTCCATTGTATATTCTTACCTCTTTGTCATAAATTTATTGACCATACTTTCATGGGTTTATTTCTTTTTCCTCTGTTCTGCTCCACTGACTAAAGTATCAGGTTTTGTGACAGTATCATCCTCTTTGATTATTGTGGCTTTGTATTATAGTCTGAAGTCTGGGATAGTTATTCCTCCAGCTTTGTAATTTTTTTTCTCAAGATTTCTTTAGCAATTTGGAGTCATTTTTGTGATTCCTCATAACTTTAAGACTATTTGTTCTAGTTCTATAAAAAATGTTATGAATATTTTGATAGAGATTATATTTAATCTCAGATTATATTGGATATTATGACTATTTTAGCAATGTTAATTCTTCCAATCTAAGACCAAAGGATAGCTTTCCATTTCATTGACTCATCTTCAGTTTCCTTCATGAATGCTTTACAATTTTCAGTGCATAGGTATTTCATCTCCTTGGTTAAATATATTTCTAGTTTATTTTTTTATGTGATTTTAAAGGGGATTTTCTTTTAACGTTCCTTATCTCCTTACAAGTATATAGAAACACAACAGATTTTTGTATATTGATCTTGTATCCTTCTACTTTGCTAAATTCATTTATTAGTTCTTAGAGTTTTTGAGTGAAGACTTTAAGGTTTTATGTTATCTGCATAGAATTTTATGTTATCTGCAAAGAGTGACAGTTTTACCTCTTCCCTTCCAATTTGGATAACTTTTTATTTTCTTTCTCTGATTGATGAGCTAGGACTTTCAAAATGATGCTAAATAGAAGCAGTGGGAGTGGGCACCCTTGACTTATTCTTGAATTTGGCAGGAAGGTTTTAAATTTGTCACTGTTGAGTATTATGCTGACTGTGAATTTGTCATGTGTGTGCTGTGTTCAATGGTTTCGTCACATCCAGCTCTTTGTGATCTCATGGACTTTAGCCTACCAGGCTCCTCTGTCCATGGAGGAGCAGTATTTGATTTGCTAATATTTTGCTGAGAATATTTGCATCAAGGATATTGTCCTGCTAATTTAATATTTCTACAATGCGTTATTAGTGAAGGAAGTACTACCAACTTTGTGTGTATAATATCATGTATGAAACGAGTCGCCAGTCCAGGTTCGATGCACGGTACTGGATGCTTGGGGCTGGTGCACTGGGACGACCCAGAGGGAGGGTAGGGGAGGGAGAAGGGAGGAGGGTTCAGGATGGGGAACACATGTATACCTGTGGCGGATTCATTTTGATATTTGGCAAAACTAATACAATATTGTAAAGTTTAAAAATAAAATAAAATTAAAAAAAAAAGAAAAAAACAATCATTAACTTATTACAGTTGTGGTCTGATATTTTCTTTATCCTCAAAACAGTTATGCTTTTCCGAGAGAACAGCAGTTGCAAAATTTGAATTTAATTTAAACATAATGTAAAAATAATCTGATGAACAGCAAATTATTGTCTTTCTGTTTGGGGCAAAACATTTACTATTGATGAGGATCTAACAGTTTATTAAACACAATAGGATAATAATTTGTTTATGGAAATACATTAGACAACATTTTAAAAAAACACTTTGAAAACCAGAATTTTAATCCAAATGAAATAAGGATTCAATAGTAATTATTTTTCACCATAAACATCAGTTCAGTTCAGTTCAGTTCATTCACTCAGTTGTATCCGACTCTGAGACCCCATGGACTGCAGCACACCAGGCCTCCCTGTCTATTGCCAACTCTCAGAGTGTACTCAAACTCATGTCCATTGAGTCAGTGATGCCATCCAACTATCTCATCCTCTGTCATCCCCTTCTCTTCCTGTCTTCAATCTTTCCCAGCATCAGGGTCTTTTCAAATGATCTGTTCTTTGCATCAGGTAGACAAAGTATTGGAGTTTCAGCTTCAACATCAGTCCTTCCAATGAACATTCAGGACTCATTTCTTTTAGGATCAACTGGTTTGATCTCCTTGCAGTCCAAGGGACTCTCAAGAGTCTTCTCCAACACCACAGTTCAAAAGCATCAATTCTTTGGTGCTCAGCCTTCTTCACAGTCCAACTCTCACATCCATACATGACCACTGGAAAAACCATAGCCTTGACTAGATGGACCTTTGTTGGCAAAGTAACGTCTCTGCTTTTTAATATGCTCTCTAGGTTGATCATAACTTTTTTCCCAAGGAGCAAGTATATTTTATTTCTGCAGTCACCATCTACAGTGATTTTGGAGCCCCAGAAAATAAAGTATATCATTATTTCCACGGTTTCCCCATCTATTTGCCATGAAGTGATGAGACTGGATGCTATGATCTTCGTTTTCTGAATGTTGAGCTTCATGCCAATTTTTTCACTCTCTTTCACTTTCATCAAGAGGCTCTTGAGTTCTTTTTCACTTTCTGCCATAAGGGTGTTGTCATCTGCATGTCTGAGGTTATTGATATTTCTCCCAGTGATCTGGATTCCAGCTTGTGCTTCATCCAGCCCAGCATTTCTTATGATGTACTCTGCATAGAAGTTAAATAAGCAGGGTGACTATATACAGCTTTGATGTACTCTTTTCCAGATTTGAAGCCAGTCTGTTGTTCTACGTCCAGTTATAACTGTTGCTTCCTGACCTGCATACAGATTTCTCAAGAGGCAAGTCAGATGGTGTGGTAGTCTCATCTCTTTAAGAATTTCCAGTTTTTTCAGGAATCTCCACACTGTTGTCCAGTACGGGGAGGGAGCAGGGAGGAGGGTTCAGGATGGGGAACACATGTATACCTGTGGCGGATTCATGTTGATATATGGCGAAACCAATACAATATTCTAAAGTTAAAAAATAAAAAAGAAAATAAATAAAATGAAAAAGAAAAAAAATAAAATAAAGTTAAACTTGAAAAAAAAAATTTTCCAGAGTTTACTGTCCTCCACACAGTGAAAGGCTTTGGCATTGTCAATAAAGCCGATGTTTTTTTCTGGAACTCTCCAGCTTTTGTGATGATCCAGAGGA
>NW_011494929.1:429727-436286 GCF_000754665.1 Bison bison bison
GTTCACAGTTCATGTATTGCTGAAGCCTGACTTGGAGAATTTTGAGCATTACTTTACTAGCGTGTGAGAAGAGTGCAATTGTGTGGTAGTTTGAGCATTCTTTGGAATTATCATAAACATCATATACTTCCAATTTGTATAATAAAAATACAAATGAAATACAATAATTTTTGGTACTTAAACCCTGACTTAACAGGAACATATATGTAAACAAAGTAATATAACATGATATATAATGAGTATAATACCAGTTTTAGAGAAACTTCTCTATTTGTCTGGAGTAGTCAGGGAAGAAAAAGTAGAAGGGAAAGATCAGTTTTTGATAGTCTCTGTGTTATATTTTCTTTCAATGTATAATCACTACTATCAATGTCTATCTATGTTGGAAGTTAGTGACATGAATATAAGGTTTTGATTCTGGGCTTTCAATAATCTCAAATAATTTTGATGGGTTTATAAAATTAATAAAATGATAACTGTTTGCTTAATATAAGATAGAATGAGATTAGAAATAGTGTAGGATAACACAACTTTCAGCAAGAATCAAATCTGAAGTAGGCTGACTACTGTGTATATCCCCTTTCCAAAACACTTCACCCCCAGAAAAGGGATATTTAATTTTGGTTCTCAAAAACAAGCAGAGTTTCTGCCAAGGAGGTTTATGTAGGATATTATAATAGAGAAATGAGCATGTTCAAAGTGTTCATTAAGGTGAACATTAATGTAGGTGAACATTAATGAACAAAGGTTCATTAATGTAGAGGTTATCAAAACACCACTTGGGTTTTCTGTTGAGGGAAAGTATTTGGTGGACAGTCACAGTTGCTGCATTCTGAATCCATCAACATATTCTTGCTGAGGATGCACGCCCCACACACAGCTCTCCACCAGTGACTAAGAACAGTAGGCCATACCTACTGGGTATGAAAATTATGAGACTTTGAATCAAATATATACAGATGTTCCAGGCAAAATCTTCCTAGAACTACACTGCACACTGCAGTATGAGACCCTTTGCCTAAGCTCTTTACTGCCATTTCCACAGACTGCAGTGCATTCCCGCAGCTCTCCTGCTCTCTCTGAATGCCTTCTGTATTATTATTTTTTTTTCCCTGTCACATGTATTTCCCCAATATATTACTTCAACATTACCTCCTATTTTGGTATATGTTTTTCAGATGATCTGAACTAACTAGAATATTCTGGGGACATATGAGCAACACATTCTGTAAACAGTATCATGCTCTGCAACAAGTAAAGATGATTAAGGTGTCTTCAAATATTAAATATGTTTGAGATTGAACAAAGGTCTGGCTAAAGACTGATAACGATCATGATTCTTCTTGCTGGTGTAGATTAAAATTTATTGATTCACCAAAATGAGTCAAAATGTTAGTATATTGTTATTATTCTAATAAAATACCAGTAGTTAATGTTTGTACCTATCCTGTGATCTCTCTGATATTTACAGAAACATGACTGGGAATAAAATTGCAATTTGATAGGGATTTTGCATTCTTTAGGAGCTTTCCTGGTAGCTCAAATGGTAAAGTGTCTGCCTACAATGCAGGAGACCTGGGTTCGATCCCTGGGTTGGAAAGATCCACTGGAGAAGGAAATGGCAACCCACTCCAGTATTCTTGCCTGGAAAATCCCATGGACCGAGGAGCGTGGTAGGCTACAGTCCATGGGGTCGCAAAGAGTCGGACACGACTAAGTGACTTCACTTTCACTTTCACTTTGCATTCTTTAAGTCTTTGAAAGTGGAACTAAACTTAGCCAATTCACCCAGTTTGGGCATTGTTTCTAAGCCACTTTCTTGGCTATGTTGACTAACAGTTTCATGGGTTTTCACTTAGTCTTTTCTTTCATAATGACTCTACTATCAGGGACCAAAGTAAGTTTTTTAGCTTCCATGTGTATCTCTTGCAAGTATGTACTCAGAGAACAAAGAAATGGCCACAGAATAGTCTTCATCCATTAGATCAATTGTGAGAAAGAATTGGACTTTGGAGCTATGATGAGCTCTCATTTCTGCCTTGTCCTGACCATAAACCATGCACACATGTGAAACTAAAGAAAATCTTAGGACAGATATCCAGGTGCTTTCAGTATGAAACCTTTGGCTTGTGCAAAAATATGAATGCTAACATGTTAATCAGTTAAGGTATCAAGAAGTGTGAGCTACACAGGTGTCACCAACAAGGATAACTATAATCTTCCAAATTTTTACAAATATCCTTTACATGACTATCATATCCACTGTGCTTTAGAGTTGTGTTTTTAAGATCTATCTGTATGCCAAAGACACCAAGTTAATCACTTCTAAATAACTCCTAGTATTGTATGCTACATATCCATGACATTTTATACATAAGTTTCTTCATGCCAGACATTGCAATTGCTTCCAACTAATCGAAAAAACAATTACTGATAACACACTGCTCTAATTCAAGTCTTACTACAGACTTGTATAATTTTTCCTATTAATGAATTTATTTTCAGGATAGCAATGGAGAAACAAAAATAGACCACAAACTTGTGGACATGAAGGGAGGGTAGGCGGGAAAGGGTGAGATATATGGAGAAAGCAACATGGAAACTTGCAATACTGTATGTAAATAGATAGCCAGGGGGGATTTTCTGTATGATTCAGGAAACTGAAACCGGGCTCTGTGACAATTTAGAAGAATGGGGTGGGGAGGGAGATGGGAGGGAGGCTTGGGAGGAAGGGAATATAGGTGTACCTATGGCTGATTCTTGTTGATGTTTGACAGAAACCAACAAAATTCTGTAAAGCAATTATCCTTCAATTAAAAAAGTAAAGTGGGAAAAAAATAAAATTAAAAAATACTGGATCACAGACATGTGTTCACTTCCTACTATCAGATTTCCTTCAAGGATTATTGGATTAGTTTACACTTCTACAGAGTGCTGTTAGCCATATTTTACTTTTGATTTCTTTTTAAATATTACAGTAATTCATTGCTTTTTAATCTGTCTACATGCATTTATTAAGTTTATTTCCTTTTACACGATTGCTTTTAGGCTTTCACTTTGAAAAATTGTCAGTCGTATCCTTTGCATATTATTTCCTTTTCTTCTGCCTTTTTCTTGTGACTTGCCTATTTTTTTGCATATTCTATCGATTATTTTCACATATTAGAGTATAAAAATACTTAGAGTTGTTTACTGACTGTTAACCTGCACAAAACTCAAACTTACCCCTGAACTGTACATGATTGGGACAGACCAAACTAATATGATACAGTGTTTGGTAATGTGATGGTTTAAAGACGACCACAGTCTCAGGCTAAATCCTGTTGGAACATGTGTAGGAGAGCGCCAAGAGAGAACAGACACATTTTTGAAAACTGAACTGATATAGAATCATTTCTCACAGAAGATGATGAACTTTCAGTGTGAATGTAACCAGGTTTTTTTCTGTTCTAAAAAAATATGTACCCAAAGGACTATAACAAAGCCTGCAGTCTGTATAATATCTAAAATGTTTAGAAAACAATTCCACATAACATATTAAGCATGAGAAAAATGCAACAATCTCTCGAAGGACAAAACAGCAGAAATCAATCTTGATGTTATAAAAATAATGGAATTATCAGACAAACACAGTAAAATGTATATTAACTGTGAATCATGAAATGAAGGTAAACACATTTGAAAGGAATTGAAAGATGCATTTATTAAATAAATATAAGCTAAATAATAAGCCAAATGGAAACTTCATAGCTAAAATATAAAATCTGAAATTAAAAAAAAAAATAGTCAATGGTATAGTAGCATAATGGAAGTTATAAAGACTCAATTAAATTGAAGATGGAGCAACAGAAATTATCCAATCTGAAGTATAAACAAATAAAAAAATAGAAACAAGGTATATGAGGTTCTGATATAAAAATGTTTTTATGTCACTGGAATCTCAAATGAAGAGAATGAGATTTGTTCAGAAAAAAAATGAAGAAATATTTTTTTTAATTCAGCATAAAACATAACTGTACATACTGTATTTTTTAGATATTTAAATTTATTTTAATTAGAGGTTAATTACTTTACAATATTGTGGATTCATGTTGATGTATGTACATACTGTATTTATAGAAAAAGCTCAGTGAACCTCCAATAGGATAACCTAGACCTACAACTAGACAAACCCTGATGAAATTGCTGAACCCAAAATATAAAGAAAATAATTTGAAAGCATGAAGAGTAAAACACTAGAGCAAAACAAGACATGCAAGGGAATAATGAAATATCACTGGATTTCTCAATAGAAATCATGGAAGGCAAAGACAATGTGACAATGTAGATATAATTCTGAAAGAAAAGAACTGTCAAACCTAAGTCTAATATCTTTTAAGTTATTTTTAAGGATTGAGGATGAAATATATTATCAAATGGCTGAAAGATATGAGTAAATTTTGCCAATAGACCTGCTGTAGAAAGATATGAAATGTTACAGGTAGAAGGTAAATGATACCAGAAGGAAACTTGGATCATCAAAAATGAAGAGAGAGTAACCAAATGGTAAATATCCAGGCATGTATAAAAGGTTATTTCTTTCATCTTAAGTTTTAAAAAGGTATCTATTATGACATATATGACTCTTTGCAACCCATGGACTGTAGCCCTCCAGGCTCCTCTGTCCATGGAATTTTCCAGGCAAAAATACTGGAGTGGGATGTCATTTCCTTTTCCAGGGGATCAAACCCAGGTTTCCCACACTGAAGGCAGACTCTTTACCATCTGACCCATCAGGTATATATTATGACATGTATATGTATACATAAATATATATTAACATAAAATACATTGAATATGGTATATATAGAATTGTGACAATAGAAGTTCTATTTATAGAGATAAGAGCCTGGAAAATCTAGTTTCATAATGTTATTCATTATCTGCTACATAAACTGTCTTTCAAAATATAGTATCCAGAACCATTCTTTCCAGTTATACAGTGGCAAAAAATGCATTCATATTTATATTTTTATAATTCAACTTTCATTCTAATGTTAAGTCCAAATGATGAAAAAATCAGGTTTTTATGATTAGTGAAACAATTTTAAAAATTATTTTAAATATGGACATTATTGAGATAGTGAAGTTAAGAAATGTATGGATATGAGATATGAATGAGCAATTTTATATTGTGAGTCTGATTATAATTTGGGGAGATTTGCTTGGCTCAGGCTTATAATGAGATTAGTAAGTATCACAGGTCACTTTTTTTTGTTTGTTTCTAAATTAGTCACTCCTGTACATATACACAACAAGAAATATAACAAAGCTTGTATATCTGTTGGAAGATTTTTATTATAGTCAGTAAAGCCAGGGAGGGAGAGGAAGAGGGAGAGAAGATAAAAACTCCTTCTAGTTGATTGGATTTTATGTAATTAACCATTTTTTGTGTGTGCTTTGAAGCTGGATTTAAGAATGGTCATAATATATTTATCTTTAAAATGCCTACTTGTTACATGTTGCTGTGAAACCAGAGACAGTGTTACTCAGGTAGATTGTTTCATAGGGCAAAACAACTATAGTCCACTAATGTGATTTTTTAGAAATTCATTTAGTGATTTTTGACATTGCAAACACAAAATGTAACATTAAAAAGTCAGTTGGCCTTTGGCAAATTTGACGGTTGTTTGTTCAGAATATCAAAGCAATGCCAGTCAAAAACAATTTATAGTGAGAAAAAAAGTAGTGGAAAAAATAATTGAAGAAAATAAACAATAAACAAGTAACTGAGGTGTACTATTCCTTTTTTTTTATCTTCTGTTTCTATTCCAGTTTTTGGTTCTATGAAACCAACCCATATGAAATTCATTCACTTTCAATGAATTGAATTGGCCATGTTATTCATGAAAATAGAGAGCATAGATTCAAATATACTTTGTGCTGGATTTCCTGTACATGGAGACAGTGACATTTTTTCCTTTCCATTAAGTTAACGTGTTCTCTGGTGCCAAATACACTTTTGTATTCACTTTTGTAAACAGCTTAAAGAACATTAGGATACTACATATTTCTATAACGTCATAATAATTAGGTTTAATGTATTATAGAGTGTGAGTATTTGAAGTTAATGGCATTTTAATGTTCTTTATATTCTCACTGTGGGCCTCAATTACAGGAATTTTTACCCCCTGGGACCACTAAGAACCCCCAATTTCAATCTTTGAATGTCCCTTAAACTCTGGCAATAAAATGCAGGGCATTTGGAAATTGTGCTCCTAAGAATGCTCACCTTTTTTCTCATGTGGAGAGCACATTATTGTATCTATCATTTGTGAATATACAGACATATTGTTTTGAAAAATGACCAGAATGCAGCAAAGCATCAGACTCATTGTTATCTCTTTTTTTTCTTTTATCTTTATATTCAATATCAAAAGAAAAGTTAGTGGAAATAGAAATAGCAATAAAGAATTATTTATAGATGGACCCTATAGATGAGTCATATAAGTATTTTCCCTGTCTGTATAACCTAGAAATATTATATATATAATATATATATAATATATATATGATTATA
>NW_011494929.1:436386-451268 GCF_000754665.1 Bison bison bison
AAAGAAGGCAAGGGAATTCCAGAAAAACATCTACATCTGACTACTTTGACTTTTGACTGTGTGGAACACAACAAACTGTGGAAAACTCTTAAAGAGATAGGAAATCTGTCTCTTGAGAAACCTGTATGCAGGACAAGAAGCAACAGTCAGAACTGGACATGGAAAACTGGCTGGTTCAAAATTGGAAAAAGAGTATGTCACCCTGCTTAACCCACTCCAGTATTCCTGCCTGAAAAATCCCATGGACAGTGGAGCCTTGTGAGTCTATGGGTTGCAAAGGGTCGGACACAACTGAGTGACTAACACACACATGCAGAGCATATCTTGTGAAATGTTGGGCTGGATTAATCAAAAACTGGAATCAAGATTGCTGGGAGAAATACCAACAATATTAGATATGCAGATGATACCCCTTTAATGACAGAAAGCAAAGAAGAACTAAAGAGCCTCTTGATGAGGGTGAAAGAGGAGAGTGAAAAAGCTGGCTTAAAACTCAACATTCAAAAAAACTAAGATTATGGCATTTGGTCCATCACTTCATGGCAAATAGAAGGAGAAAAGGGGGAAAGAGTGACAGATTTTATTTTCTTGGGCTCCAAAATCACTGCATACTGTGACTTCAACTATGAAATTAAAAAAAAAAAAAAAAGTTTGCTCCTTGGAGAGTTATGACAAACCTAGATGGCATATTAAAAAGCAGAGACATCACTTTGCAACAAAGGTCTGTATAGTCAAAGCTGTGGTTTTTCCAGTGGTCATGTACAGATGCTAGAATTGGACCATAAAGATGACTGAGGGTGGAAGGTGTGATGCTTTCGAATTGTTGTGCTGGAGAAGACTCTTGAGAGTCCTGTGGACAGCAAGGAGATCAAGCCAGTCAATCTTAAAGGAAATCAAGCCTGAATATTCATTAGAAGGATTGATGCTGAAGCTCCAATACTTTGGCCACCTGATGCAAAGGGCAGACTCATTGGAAAAGACCATGATATTAGGAAAGATTGAGGGCGGGAGAAGAGGGCTGCAGAGGACTAGATGGTTGGATAGCATTACCAATTCAATGGACATGAATCTCAGCAAACTCCAGGATACAGTAAAGGACAGGACAGCCTAGCATGCTGAAGTCCATGGGGTCACAAAGAGTTGGACAGGACTTAGTGACTGAACAACAGCAAAAAGATATTAGGATGATTAATGGAAATTTCCTGTTTTCAAAGTAGTCATACTCTAATGGGAGAGGGAACTTAAAAAACATGTATGATTGATAATGTTTTTATTTTCAGTAATTCATTCCTTCCCTCTAAGAAGATCAAGCATTCCTTTCCGTTGTCATGTGTAGTAGTCAAAGTCACTTAGTCATGTCCGACTCTTGCGACCCCATGAACTGCAGCCCCCAAGGTTCCTCTGTCCATAGGATTCTCCAAGGCAAGAATACTGGAGTGGGTTGCCATTTCCTTCTCCAAAGGTGATCAGCTTGAGTCATGTTTAAATCCCTTATGAGTTTATCGATGGCACTTTGTTGATGCTGATCACCACAATTCTTTTTCTGAACTACCATACTACAATGCCCTGTAATTCTTTTTTTTTTTTTTTTTTTAAAGCAGGCAGGTGTTTAAAAATGGACTCATTTGTTGGTTTTTTAAGACAATTCCACATGTTACTAGTGGGCTAATGATGGAATTCAGCTTGCCACCACCCCACCCCTAGGCCACTCTTCAAAGCAAGCTGCTTTATAGAACTTTCCCAACTGTGCAAGAATTTTGGAGTTAACTAGCAACAAGCCTGAAAATTTGGTTACGTATATAAGTACAAAGCTGGTTCATCAAATCCCTGTTATGGCCCTCAACCCAATGCATTTCAACTAAGGCGTCATCTACCTCCTTCTTAACGTTTATCAGACACTTGAATAAGTAACGTCCAGCCACTCCTTGGAGATGGTTCCCTTTCTCAGACACTGGGCTGCTGAAGGGCTCAGGAGCCTCGTGGTCCTGGGCTCCATTACTAGAGCCTTTACAACCTTCCAGAACCTTCATGTCCCCCTTTTCCTCACTCCTTTCATCCTCCGTGGGTTCAAGGGATATTTCCCCACTTCACATTCAAGCATGATCAACTGACTTTCTTGAATCAATATGAACAGAATTGACAATGTCCGAGCTTTGAGCTGAGACATTAAAAATAACTCATATTTCTACCACTTTTAACTCTTCCCATGTGGCCCCAAGAGAAACAATTTCCTTCTTCAGTGTTAGTATCAGAAGCTGAAGAAATATGGAGCAATTTCAACAAGTCAAGTTCAACTATGAAAAGTAACATAATTTGATAAATTTTTGTTATATAGTGAGATTTTTGAATTATGTGCTAACGAATCAAAGTTGAGCAATACAGTTTTTTTTATAACACAAACATCCAATGTTCAGTTCTATTTATTAATATATTGGAATATTCTGAAAGACACAGAATGCCTATGAATTTTTTTTTTTCTAGTCAGTGTTTCAAAGGACCTTAAAATAGCATTAATATACATTCATAGATAAAATTAAATAACTGATCTCTTAGCTGCAAAATGTCAGTCAGAAAATTAAAATAATCTAAATAATTGTATCTGTTAGAATGGTCAATAATTTTATATTTGCTCATAATCTATTTTCAGCTATACAGAATGTTCAAGAGTTTAGTTTATACATGTATCTCATTAACTTGTATATGTTACTTTTTATTTCAAAGCTGAATTCTTTCAGTTTTGAAATGTGCCTTTTTTGGTAGTTATCTTCATTTTTTTGTCAGGTACTTATATTATGTCTCATAATTTATTATAAGTCATATAATTAATATGTCTAGTATTGATGGACAGTACTTTCAATGGAATAGCACACCAAATTTTGTCTATCTGGTGTTCTGAAAAAATTTTAGTACTATATTTGGAATCTTCTGACAACAATTTAAGAAGAAATGCCTTTGCTTTTTTGTGTCACATGACATTCAAGGCCAATGTCATGAAACTTCTTGCTCATGGTTTCTTGTAGGAGGTTTACAGTTTCAGGGCTTAGATCTAAGAGTGTAACCCATTCTGAGTTGATTTCTATGTAGCAGGAAAAATTTTTAAAAAGTAAGATAAGCCCAATCTCATTTACTTATATGTAAATATCCAGTGTTCTCAACACCATTTGCTGAAGTCACTATCCTTTCTCAATTTTATATTCTTGAGGCAATGTTAATATCAGTTGACCATGGAAATGTGGTTCTGTTTCTGGACTCTATTCTGTTCTAATATTCTATGGGTCTGTCTTTATGCTAGTACCATATTCTTTGAATTACCATATTTTTGTAATGTATTTTGAAATCAGAAAGTACAGTGCCTTCAGTTTTGCTTTACTTTTACAATATTTTAGGCTTTTGGGGATACCTTTGTGTTTCCATAGAAATCTTATGATTTTATTCTATTTTGTAAAGAATGCCATTGGGATTTTGATAGTGATTGTGCTGAATATGCATATCAAAAACTTTCTATACACTGTTGATAGGAACAGTGTAGCCACAATAGAAACTGTATGGAGGTTCCCCCAAGAAATCAAAAAGAGAAATGCCATATGATCCAGTGATCTCACTTTTGTGTATTCATCCAAATTTATCAAAATGAAAACAAGGAGATATTTTGATTCCCATGTTCACTGAAACATTATCCACAACAGCCAGTAGGTGGAAACAATGTAAATGGTCATCAGTGTTAAAAAGGGGGAAATGGTGGTATTATGTATGATGGAATGCTATTTATCCTTAATAAAAGAAATAAATTCTGCAATAAGCAATAATGTGGATGAATCTGTAGGGTGTTATGCTGTGTTAAATAAGCTAGTCACAGAAGAACAAATACTGTATTATTCCACTTCTATAGAGTACTGCAAATAGGCTAACTCACAGAAGCAGAGAGTAGAATGTTGGTTGCCAGGGCCTGGGCTGGGTGAAATGAAGAGCTACTATTCATGAGTTGTAAAGTGTCAGTTATGCAACATGAATGAACTCTAGAGATTTGCTGCACATATCTATGCCCATAGTTAATAACACCATATCATATACTTAAAATTTTAAGATGGCAAATATCATGTTCACTGTTCTTACTCCAATAAATAAAATTTAAAAAGAAGAGCTACAATAAATCTGGAGAAGGCAATGGCACCCCACTCCAGTGTTCTTGCCTGGAGAGTCCCAGGGATGGGGGAGCCTGGTGGGCTGCTGTCTATGGGGTTGCACACAGTTGGACACGACTGAAGTGACTTAGCAACAATAAATCTATTAACATATCACATAAATTAAAGTTTTCCTCCTTTATGGTATAATTGAGATTGTGGTTCCACTATGGAATATTTCTTAAATCTCAATGTTGTATTCCTGGAACAACCTATTTTAGAGAGTTTAAAACACAATTCATTATTATTATTATATGTTTGTTTCTTAAAGTATGACATTGACCAATTCACCATTTTTACATCCTTAGAAATGTTTTCATAAGACTCTCATTAGCTTCAACTTGGTTCTGCCACATTTCTTTTACCATATTATTTCCTTCCCAAGTGTTGTTACCACTCTAATTAGTAGTACTGAATGCTGCTAACATTTTAAAGTTAAACACATTCTTGCAGTACAACATTTTAATATTATATAACTAAAACATTGCTAGTTAGTTGCATTTTTTAATCTGAGAAACTTGCTATAATCATTTTAATAAGTAGCATGTTTATTATCTCGAGCCCAATTCAAATTAATAGATACCAATATAATCTCTATAAACACTTTTTTTCTTTCTTTATTTCATTTGTCCTGTATTTTCAAACAACCACACGCCTTTCCTAGAATGATTTTTACTTTGTAAATTTTCTATTCTGACAATCTAATGCTTCTCTAAATAGAACATTTTTTGTAGACTGTAAACACAATATGAACAGGAATGGCTCAGGTTTTGCTCAATGTTGTACCACTAAAATACCTAAACACTTCCTAGCATATAGTAATCAAATGGATACTAGTGAAAGGAAAGAAAATAAGGAGGAAGGAAAGGGTGGAAGAGCCTCAAGGTAGATATTGAATAGTTAGCAAACAAATACATCTATTTTTAATTATCTACTGATATAAATCAAAAAACAGAAACTATATAGTTCCCAATTCTAGTTCCTGTTGCTAGACTTCCTCCTGATCTGTATGAGTTGTTTATATATATATATAATATGTATATAATTAATATATATATATAATATACACATATATATGTAAATATATATATATATATTTACATTTGCAATCCTAGTTGAGAGGTAAAATGTACAAATTTAGCAGTCAAATACAAAATGCCAAATGACATTTCCTCTTCATTTTCCCTCACCCCATTTCACAGTATTCCCCACCTCCCACTTCTGTGTCTTTCCTTCCTCTACAGGAAGACCTTACTTATGTATTTATATAGAGAAATTCACAGATTAGCAGATCCTCTCAAATTGGGAATTAGTGGACGTTCCGTTAAGAGTGCTACTTGACAATGGTGCCAGGAATAGCAGGAATAGATTAGAAATGAGGGTGTATATTGTAATTAGCATTCGATCAAACTGCTAGCTTCTCTGGTGGCTCAAAGAGTCACACAGGACTGAAGAAACTTAGCACACATGCACTGGTAACTCAGACCTTAAATAATCTGCCTGCAAGGCGGCAGACCTGGGTTTGATCTCTGAGTCAGGAAGATCCCCTGGAGAAGAGAATGGCTACCCACTCCAGTACTCTTGCCTGGAGAATTCTGTGGACTGAGGATCCTGGTGGGCAACAATCCATGGGTTGCAGAGAGTGGAACACAACTGAGCCACTAACACTTGACCTGGAAGCTGCCCAGGTGGCACTAGTGATAAAGAACCCACCTGCCAATGCAGGAGACAGAAGAAATGTGGGTTGCATTCCGGGGTTGGGAAGATCCCCTGGATGAGAGCATGGCAACTCACTACAGCATTCATTCCTGGAAAATTCCATGGACTGAGGAACCCTGTGAGCTCCCGTCCACAGAGTCCCTAAGAGTCAGATATCACTGAAGTGACAGCACACAGGCACAGCATTGCCAGCAGATGATAGTAACTTAAAGCATATGGATTTTTATATTTTCTACTGCTTTCACTCGCTCTTGCTGCACATACTAAGATACTACATTTTATCCTAGAGGGACACATTTCCTTTATTTCAATAGGAAAAATGCATATATAGGCTACATTTCTATTCTACTTTTTCAATCAAACCTTGGCTGCCTTGTAGAGTCATCCTTCAATTGCTACTTACGCAGGAAATATATTGCAGATCATCAAGTCCTACTCAGGCACCATGTTCCTTGTTTACTGAATCTAGAGAGGAGCTCATGCTTTCCTTGCTAACTACTAGATTTTTAAAGTAATGAATATTTCTAGAAATTTTGGATCACACTTCTTCATATCTTTCATTTATGATATTTTTTTACTTCCAAATTTGTTCTTTATAGCCTATTTGCATATGTGCATATTTATTAGCAAATAAATCCCAGCTTCCCATGATCACTCAGTTTGAGTTGGGTTTAAGACTCTTCTTGATCATAGAAAACGGATTTATTTGCTAATAAATATGTACAAATCTTCATATAATCATGTTTATGTACAAATTAATATTGTCCAGTTCATAGTCATATTTATAAAATCTTGACATTTAAAAATATTTAAAATTACCTCAAAGAAAGATGCAAAGTAAAGCTAGTGATTATGTATACATGGAAGATAAACATTTGTTTAAGATCATTAAATTTTACCACTCAGGATCTTGTCATTTGCTCCAAAAATTGATAAGATAGTGTTCTGGGTTAATTAGTGTCTCTCAAAACTCATGGCCACCTCAAAATCAGAATGTGGGTTTATATGAAAAAAAGAAAAAAACTTTGTGGAGGTAATTGTACTTAATATTAAGGTGCAAATAGAATCCAACAGCACATTAAAGGATCATATACCATGACCAAGTGGGATTTATCCCAGGAATCCAAGGGCTGTTCAAACATATACAAACTAATCAGTGCAGTACAACACAGTAACAAAATGAAATTTGAAAAAAAAAAAAAAAAACACACCATCACCTCAATAGGAGCAGAGGAAGTATCTAACAAAGTCCAACATCCATACATGATTAAACTATCAACAAAATAGAAACCTCTCCAAACACAATGAAGGCCAGGTATGAAAAAAACACAGATAATATAGTAATGAAAAGTTTTACCTGTAAGACATAAAATAAAGCAAGGAAACTCACTCTAATATCTTCTTCCCAACAAAGTACCAGAAGTTCTAGCAAGGATAATTAGACAAAAAAATAACTAAAAGGCGTTCCAATCAGAAAATAAGTAAATTATCTGTTTGCAGATGAAATAATCATACATATAGAAAAACTTTAAGGCACAAGGAAGGTGTTTTGATATGGCCACTATGTAAAATAATATGATATAACTCAAACAACTAAAATTAGAATTACTTTATTTTCCAGGTATATACCCAAAGGAAATGAAATCAGGATCCCAAAGAGATATCTGCACTCTCTGTACATTTTAGCATTAATCCCCAAAACTAATACATAGAAAAAACCTAAATGTCCATTGATGGATGAAAGGATAAAGAAAATGTGGAATATGTTTACAATAGAATATTATTTCATCATGATGAAGAAGGAAATCCTATCATTTGTTACAACTTGAATGGACCATAAGAGCATTGCTGCTGCTGCTGCTGCTAAGTCACTTCAGTCGAGTCCGACTCTGTGCAACCCCATAGACGGCAGCCCACAAGGCTCCCCCGTCCCTGGGATTCTCCAGGCAAGAACACTGGAGTGGGTTGCCATTTCCTTCTCCAATATGAGAGCATTATGCTGAGTGAAATAAGCCAGACACAAAAAGACAAATACTACACTACCTCATATATGAGGAACCTAAAACAGTTAAACTCAAAAAGCATAGAGTAGAATGGTAGATTTCAGAGGCTATTGGGAGGGAGAAATGGGAAGATGTTGATCAACAAGTCAAAGTGTCAGTTATGCAAAATGAATAAATTCCAGACATCTAAGGTAAAATGTGATTTTGATTAATTATAGTTAATATTGCAATGAATACTTGAAATTTGCTTGGAGGGTAGATCTTAAATGTGGAAACAAAAAAGAAAGAAGAGAAGGAGAAAGAAAGGAAGGAATAAGGAAAAGAAAAAAGAGAGACCAAGAATGCAGGGAAGGATGGATAGAAGGAGGGAGAGAGGAAGTAAAAGGCATTTATGTGTGATGATGGATAGACATGTTTCCCCTACTATCCAAAGGTAGAAAGTTCCTATGGAACTTTTCTTAGACCAAAATGGTATAAAGTGAAAAGTGATTACTTTAGGCCACATCTAGCTAACGGCTGCACAGAATAAATTTTTGATCATGCACAGAAGCCCACATTCACAGTCCAAGGCTACAACGGTTTGAGGCTGGGATGCTGAGTGTAGTTCCAACAGAAAGACTTTAGCAGTGCCACTTTCCTTCTCAGTGTGTGCTGCCTCTATACGGCTCATTACAAAACAACCACTGAATTCTACTTTTAAATTTTTCATTGGAGGATAAGTGTTTTGCAATGTTCTGGTGGTTTCTGGTATACAACAGCATGAATCAGCTATGAGTATACTTATATCCTTATAAGTATATTTATATGGCTCAAGAGCAAATATCCCCTTGCTCTTCAGCTTGTTTCCCAACTATCTCCCATTTCACCTTCTAGGCCATCACAGAGCACCAGACTGAGCTCCCTATGTTATTGTCTGTAGACAGATGAATGGATAAAGAAATGGAATATCATTCAGCCATACAAAGGAATGCATTTGAGTCAGTTGAACTGAAGTGGGTTAACCATAGCCTATATACAGAGGAAAGTAAGTCAGAAAGTGAAAAACAAATATTGTATATTAATTCATATACATGGAATCTAGAAAAATCATATTGATGAACCTATTTGAGAGAGTACCATTGAAATATATACATCACCACCTGTAAAATAGATTGTTAGTGTGAAGTTGCTTTTTTTTAAATTTTTTCCTTTCTTCATGAAAGCAAAAACCTTTGAATTTCCCTATTAGTGATAATAAACACTAATGTAGATCTTTTGTAAAATCCCAGAGGCACACAGCAAACTTCCAAAAGGCAAGTATTAACTAGATTTATCGTCATTATTATTTCATAATATCAAGATATCAACTTTCATATCTTAAATATATATACTTTTTAGTTGTCAATAATAGCTTAAATAAAGTATAATATATTTACTATGTATTTAGTTATAAATTCAAATTTAGCACAGTGGATATATGCATATACATATAATCAGAATTTAAATAATTTAATTGAGAAAAACCTGGAGATTTATATTACAAAATACACAAAAGCTAAACAGCTTTTGAGAACAAGTAAATTGGTGAACAATTTCTCATGTGATTTTATTACATTAAGACATGTACAGTCCAAAGGGAAAAAAAAAATGGATTCTAAGATTTAAGTTTAAATGACTAAGAAAAGGTAGAAATGAATAAAGAAGATACGTGTGTGTGTGCTAGTCGCTCAGTCATGTCTGACTCTTCACGACCCCACAGACTGTAGCCGACTAGGCTACTCTGTCCATAGGATTTTCCAGGCTAGAATATTGCTATAGTTTGCAATTTCCTCCAGGGGATCTTCTCAACGCAGAGATTGAATCCTGGTCTCCCATGTGGCATGCTGAGTCTTTATCATCTGAGCCACCAGGGCATCTCAAAGAACTTATAGAATAGAAATAAATATTAGAAACTTTATAAGTGCTTACTCAAAGATTTTCAGGAAAAATCAAGATTCTGGGAGGAAATAATATGTCTTATTGTGATAACACTTTCAAAATATTGAATTTCCAAATGGGTAGCATTTTTCAAGTTATAAACAGAAAGGGCAGTATTGTAATAATTGGGAAGCTACTCAAAAAATAAAATTCTATAGAAAGATAAAATATGAATAGCGACCAATTTTAAAATTCCAGAATATAGAGAAAAAAATTTCATTTTTGTCATATTTTTATTATCTTCCAATCCTTGGGGTCTTTCTTAATTCAAAAGCTTTAGCCACAGAATGACTGAATGTGTTAAAAATGTTCTCAACAATGACTAGACCAAATTCCTAGTTTATTTAGAATTACATATGTAGTATTTGTCTGTTCAGAATGTAACAATATGCACCATTATTTACAGCATATATTTACAATATATTAAAGAAGGAGACAAATACATCAGCAAAAGACTGACAAAGTCTTTATAATACACTATCTTGTGTGAATATAGTTTATATAAATTATGACTTATTCATAAATATGGAATATGAAAATAAATTACAAGTCACAAATATAACAAAATAAGCATAGCAAGAAAGAAAACAAATAGAAATGTTTGATTTGTGCATACTACAAATTTTACATGATTTCATTATCATATAAATAGTTCACATATATAATCTTCCATGTGTTAATTCTGATAAATGCAACAGTAAAAATTAAGATTAATAGAGTCTGCTTTGAATGGTTTGCTACAAGTTATATCTACAGCCCTCTTCAGCACAGTTAGATTGTGCTCTGGGAAAATTTTTACATTCTATAGGTGATTTACAATATCTGCTAACTTGTGTTTTCATAAACTGTTAAGCTATGTAAAATTGCTTTTTTTATTCTAAACTCCTGATGCCTAGATTTTTTCAAGTTATGAATCTACAAGTGTGCTGATCATAAAATAATAAATTTAAAAAGTATAACATTCCAATGTAATAATGAAAGAAACAACTGTTCATAAACACTATATTAAAGTCTGTGAGCCATTCATATTTCCTGTTATTATTAACATTAAATGTATCATTTTTATTTTATTAAATAAGTCATTTATAAATTTAATGAACGTTTATCTTGTGAAAGTATCTTCCATGCTCAGGTCATTGAACTACACAGGAAAATACATAAAATTATAGCGGTTTGTGAGCTCAGAAGGGAAGGGAGCACTTCTGCCTTCTTCAGTCAGCATCCATGTCTAGAACGAGGCCAGATTAGTGGATTTATAGGAGCTGATAGGGGAGAGGGCAATGGCAACCCACTCTAGTGCTCTTGCCTGGAAAATCCCATGGATGGAGGAGCCTGGTAGACTACAGTCCATGGGGTCACTAAAAGTCGGACACGACTGAGCGACTTCACTTTCACTTTTCATTTTCATGCATTGGAGAAGGAAATGACAACCCACTCCAGTGTTCTTGCCTGGAGAATCTCAGGGACGGGGAAGCCTGGTGGGCTGCCATCTATGGGGTCGCACAGAGTCGGACACGACTGAAGTGACTTAGCAGCATAGTGCATTCATCAAACTCAAGAGATTTACTCCTTACTTAGGAAAAAGTGCATAAGAAAAGTAAACATTATAATAAATTACTTTGAATGTTAAAAGAAAAAGAAGTTGGCAGTCATATGGGAACATAATAAAATAGCCTGGAAGTTAGAGAATGCCTCTGATAAAAGTAACCTTCAACAAAAGCTTGGATATAATTTAGGTTGACTTGGGTGTGGATGAGGATTTTAAGAAAAGAAATCTACATGTACAGATACACATGTTGCAAAAGAACATTTCTGAAACTTGAAATAGCTGGGTATACTCATGTACTGAGTGTTGGAGTTAGTATAACTGGAAACATAGTTTGGATAGAAAATGAAAATAAGTGATAAAGGTTTAAAAATCAGAGTAAAATAATGATACTATTGAAAGCAAAAGAGAGACATTGAAATGCTATATACACAGAATAAAGCTTTATTATAAAGGCAATTAGGTCAATCCGAGGCAATATACTGGCTGTTAACTCTTCAAGTATTTTGTCTATGCCATTTTATTTCTCTTTCCCTCTGAGATTGTAGTAGGGCTCTTGGATGTCTTATTCTTTCTCATGCTCTGTCTTATTGTTGTTGTTCAGTCACTAATTTGTATCTGACTTTTTCCAACCCTATGGACTGCAGCAAGCCAGTCTTCCCTGTCATTCACCATTTCACAGAGGAGTTTACTCAAACTCATGCCCATGAAGTCAGTGATGTTATCCAACCATCTCATCCTTTGTCATTCATCTTGTCCTCTTGCTTTCAATCTTTCCAAGTATCAGAGTCTTTTCCAATGAGTCAGCTCTTCACATCAGGTGGCCAAAGTATTGGAGCTTCAGCATAAGTCCTCCCAATGAATATTCAGGATTGATTTCCTTTATCATTGACTGGTTTGATCTCTTTGTAGTCTAAGGGACTCTCAAGAGTCCTCTCCAGCACACAATTCAAAAATATCAATTTTTTTGGCACTCACCCTTCATTATGGTCCAACACCCATATCCATACATGACTATTGGAAAAATCATAGCTTTGACTATACAGACCTTAGTCAGCAAAGTGATGTCTCTGCTGTTTAATACCCTGTCTAAGTTTGTTATCCTCCAAGTCAAAGGCTTTAGTGTAGTCATTGAAGCAGATGTTTTGCTGGAATTACCTTGCTTTTTCTATGATCCAATGGATGTTGGCAATTTGAGCTCTGGTTCCTCTGACTTTTTAAATCCAGCTTGAACATCTGGAAGTTCTCAGTTCACATACTGTTGAAGCCTAGCTTGGAGAATTTTGAGCATTACTTTGCTAGCATGTGAGATGAGTGCAATTGTGCAGTAGTTTGAACATTCTTTAGGATTGCCTTTTTTAAGGATTGGAATGAAATCTGACCTTTTCCACTCCCGTGGCTACTGCTGAGCTTCCAAACTTGCTGGCATATTGAGTGCAGCACTTTGACACCATCATATTTTAGGATTTGAAATAGCTCAGCTGGAATTCCATCATCTCCTGTTAGGTCCATACCACTTCTGTCCATTATTCTGCCTATCTTTGCATGATATATTCCCTTTAAATCTCTAATTTTCTTGAAGAGAGCTTTAGTCTCTCCATTCTATTGTTTTCCTCTGTTTGTTTGCACTGATCACTTAGGAAGGCTTTCTTATTGCTCCCTGCTGTTCTTTGGAACTCTGCATTCAGATAGGTATACCTATTTTTTTTTTCTCTTCTTTGCCTTTCACTTCTTTTCTTTTTTTAGCTATTTGTAAGGCCAGACAGCAATTTTGCCTTTTTGCATTTCTTTCTCTTGGGGATGGTTTGGATTACTGCTTCCTGTACAATATGGTGAATCTCCATCCATAGTTCTTCACGTAAATTGTCTATCATATCAAATCCCTTGAATCTATTTGTCACTTCCACTGTATAGCTGTAAGGGATCTGATTTAAGTCATTCTTGAATTGTCTAGGGGTTTTCCCTACTTTTTTCAATTTAAAACTGAATTTTGAAATAAGGAATTTGTGATCTGAGCCACAGTCAGATCCTGGTCTTGTTTTTGCTGACTGTATAGAGCTTCATCTTCGGCTGCAAAGAATATAATCAATGTGATTTCTGTGTTGATAATCTGGTGATGTCCATGAAAAGTGTCAGCTCCTGTGTTGTTGTAAGAGGGTGTTTGCTATGATCAGGGTGTTCTCTTGGTAAAAACTCTGTTAGCCTTTGCCATGCTTCATTTTGTACTACAAGGCCAAGCTCGCCTGCCACTCCAGATATCTCTCGCTTTCCTACTTTTGCATTCCTGTCCCCTATGATGAAAGTGACATCTTTTATGATGTTAGTTCTAGAAGGTCTTATAGCTTCTCATAGACGTGTTCAACTTCACCTTCTTGGGCATTAGTGGTTGGGGCATAGACTTCAAGTTAATTGAACAGTTCACCTTGGAATTGAACGGAGATCAGTCTTAAAGAGATGGAAATACCTGACCACCTTACCTACCTCCTGAGATATCTGTATGCAGGTCAAGAAACAAGAGTTAGAACTGGACAAGCGATAACAGACTGGTTCAAAATTGTGAAAGGAGTATGTCAAGGCTGTATATTGTCACCCTGCTTATTAAACTTATATGCAGAGTACATCATATGAAATGCTGGGCTAGATGAAGCACAAACTGGAATTATGATTTCTGGGAGAAATATCAATAACCTCAGATACGCATTTGACACTATCCTTATGGCAGAAAGCAAAGAGGAATTAACAGCCTCTTGATAAAAGTGAAAGAGGCGAGTTAAGAAGCTGGCATAAAACTTAACAGTCAAAAAACTAAGATCATGGCATATGGTCCCATCAGTTCACGGCAAATAGACGGGAAAATGTTGGAAACTAGTACAGCCACTATGGAGAACAGTGTGGAGATTCCTTAAAAAACTGGAAATAGAACTGCCTTATGATCCAGCAATCCCACTGCTGGGCATACACACTGAGGAAACCAGAAGGGAGAGAGACACGTGTGCCCCAATGTTCATCGCAGCACTGTTTATAATAGCCAGGACATGGAAGCAACCTAGATGTCCATCAGCAGATGAATGGATAAGAAAGCAGTGGTACATATACACAATGGAGTATTACTCAGCCATTAAAAAGAATACATTTGAATCAGTTCTAATGAGGTGGATGAAGCTGGAGCCTATTGTACAGAGTGAAGTAAGCCAGAAGGAAAAACAGAAATACAGTATACTAACGCATGTATATGGAATTTAGAGAGATGGTAACAATAACCTGGTGTGCGGGACAGCAGAGGAGACACTGAGGTATAGAACAGTCTTATGGACTCTGTGGGAGAGGGAGACGGTGGGAAGATTTGGGAGAATGACATTGAAACATGTAGAATATCATGTAAGAAACGAGTTGCCAGTCCAGGTTCGATGCGCGATGCTGGATGCTTGGGGCTGGAGCACTGGGACGACCCAGAGGGATGGTGTGGGGAGGGAGGAG